>NW_010555409.1:0-26760 GCF_000687285.1 Phaethon lepturus | reverse complement strand
GAAAGAGAAACAGACAGCACCTACTTCCATATGAAGAACAGAAAACTAATTGAAGTTATTCTGAAAATTTTTTTTACCTGTTAATATGGAGACATGAAACACATAGTGTTCAATCTCACTTTCTGCAAGGACTTAAATGACAAACGAGTAAAATCAAACCTAAGAGAAAACAGTATACATGGCAAGACAAAGCCTTTATAAACTTTAAGTGGTGGCTTATGATTTGTGCGGTGCATCAATCACATTTGAAACTGCAATGCATGGCATGGCTCTCAGGTTTTTATAGCCAGATGACATCTTTATATATCTGAAAATCTTAAATAAGAAGCAATATGTCCACTTCTAAAATGGAAACTGACACTGAAACTGAGCCTAAAGATACATGATGTATCCACTCATACAGTCCTATCCTAACACAACAGGCTTGCTTCTGGTTTCATCAATATTGTGAAACTACTGTACATATTATAGGGGAAGTGAACGTGACAGGGTTATGTCTTATTATAATTAAAAAATGGAATAAATTATTGTAAAACTCCCAAAGGAGTTATAAAAATTTTCTATTAACATGGAGGAAAAATAAAGCTAGGAAAAGGCATTCTTCTTCTGCAGTGTCTTTTCCAGTTTGTGAATCCTGAGGAGGGTAGCTAGCCAGGTGGTTAGAAAAAATGTGCTGCTGTAATTTCATAATTATACACAAGCTGGGGATAAGCAAGATAATGCCAATGCCTTATCCAGATGGCCTCGTTGGGGGCTAATTGCAAATTCTTCTCTGAGCATGAGAACAAGGAATTGGTTGCTTAAGGGAAAGAACATGCTAAGGAACAGATGGCTGCTTCTGTTCTTCCAATAATTTGCAAACATACAAACATCCCTGGTCATCCTCTGGAACAGTAGAGGTGTGCTTAGCAGCAGAATTCCAGAACAACTAAAAGTTTTCAAAAGGGAAGACCCTGTTGTCAAGATAGCAAGTAATTAGAAAAATCACTTGGTAAATGGAGCCAAATTTGAATGTAATATCTCCTCACAGCTTTCACATTAAAGCTTTCTGTTTGCACTTGGGAGAGCTTTGAATTTTAAAAGGAAAAGTTATGAAGAGAGAAACTATCACAAATAACGAAATTAACTGCCATTTGTACTAAATACCTAAGAACTTTATATTTCAATCATTATTTCTCTTTCATCATTATTTTAAAACTGGTAGGCATTTGGGGATTGTGAAAACCTTAACTAAAATAAATAAAATTCATCTTATGTAAACCATAAACAATGATGAATAAGATTGGTGCAGGAATGGTAATGTTTGCTTTCCAGAAAAGTTAGAAAATCTTTAAATGCCAGTAAATCCTGGAAGAACCAGCGGCAGCTATTGTTACTTTTGTATTGAGGCTTTTCCGTGCAATAGTGGCTGGCATTTAGCATATGCTGGTAGCTATAAGCTGTTTCACAAAACGGCATGAATCGTTTCTGTTTAAAATGTATTGTTTAGAGATCCACAACTTAAGACCTTCTACAGATAGCAGGTGAAGCTAAACTATTTGAAGAAGGGGTGGTGGGGTAAAAAGGTAATTGAATCCGTTGGATGTAAATATTGCTTTTTCCTTAAAGGTTACTATGATGAAAAATTGAATCTGTTCTGAAATAATGACAGTCTGCAAAATAAATCAAAGGAAATACCATTGCCCAAGACAGTCATAGTCAAAGCAACTCAGGAATTCAAATTATGTTTGAATAAATGTATAATGGAAGGCAAAGGGAAAGCAAAAGAATTTTGCAGAAGACAATGATGTAGAAAGTGATAGCATGGATAAATATAAACAGGTACTTTTTCTCATAAAAAAGCCTAGACTGAGTGCCAGTTGAAAGCAGTTCTGTCTAGTTAGTTGAAAATGCTAGTTGAAAGCAATTCCTGTCTAGCAGTTAGGCAATATTTACTCACTCTGAGTGCTGGATAAGAGAGACTTGATTTAAAAAGAAAAAGACTATTGTAAGATTAATCTTTTGTTCAAAGAAAGACTCCTACAAGAATGCATAGGATCACATGGCTGTGGGTCTAAATGGGGAAGGATGACGATAATTTCATGAGTTACAAAAAATAATTACCTTCATCTAAAAATCAAAAAGAAGAAGCTATCTGTTGGAGAGAAGTAAATAGACTTAATTCAATTCACTCTATGTATCTCTCAAATACAAAAATTAAGAACCTCACTGGGGTAGGATTAAACTGAGATAAATCACTATACCTGTGTTTTCCTGTATATACCTGTTTCTAACCTTGGCATCTCCCAGAAGGGACAGAGTAATACAGGGGTTTGACTAGACAGAATTGTTTTGCCTTTTCAAACCCTTTCTTTCCAATCCGAGTTTTCGTGGAAAATGTTGTGAGTTCTAAAATGTCAAAATTCGGAAGGATGACATAGAAGGGTAAGCGCCATTGTGAATTTATTAAGAAATGTTCTTAAGTCACGTAGCAGCTTAACTTATTCTACAAGCAAACTCGATTATCCCATCACCAAAGTAATATGTTACATTAGTCTAAAACCACTGCAGGAATTCCTGACCAGTTACGTGATAAACAAAACAGGAAGGAGGTAAGGATAACTAGAAACAGCTATGTCAATATAGCACTTATCATATGGATATACACATGCATGTACCGTCTATTTCTGTCCTTCCTACCAAGATTCCTTTCAGTGTCCTGCATATATGAGAGGAATGCAAAGTGCAGAAAGATGGAAAACTAACATAGCATGTTATGTATATATGTATACTTAATGCCACCGCAATAAAGGGAAATTGAAAGATAAAATTGATGATAAAAGAAGGTTTTATATTAGAGGAACCTTGAATCTCTACTATGAAATGAGCATATAGAAGGCTGAGAAACATGGATGTTATGAAGTGGAGCCCTGAAGAAATCTTGTGTGATTTTGGATATGGTGAAGGCACAAAAATGTATTAAACCTGAAACAAGCTCGCTTCCGCTTTTTTTAGCAAAATTCGTAAACTACCGAATTAATTCCTCATTATTTTAAATATAATGTTCTGTAATTGTTTATACATACGGTTTGTATGTGAAAATGTAGAACAGGTAGAGGAGGCAGTAGTCAATGTTTGATACCTCTTTTTCAGAGAAGAGAGGGAAAATAAACCTGACAAAGTGGTACTGCAGTATACTGTCTCCCTTCATGATTTCCTGTGGAGTATTACTACTGTCTTTATGGCAAATTCTGCAGATGATAACTGAATCTGGCAGTATGAATGAGAATTACATGGGGACGTTTAGTCTTGGTTATTGTATAGGATGGCAATGAAAACATTATGAATATTTAAACACATATGATTTCTGTGACTGGAAGAGAATTGTAGTGTTACTAAGGCTTACTGTGGAGTGGACTAGACTAGACAAAGCAGATTTAATTGGGAGTATTACTTTAACAGAGTCCTGAACTTTTGTCTTTGAAAATTGATCCCTGCAACTTTTTAGGTGTGCACTGAAACAGCAGGGCATGTCTGTAGGAGTACATGATAAGTTAAGAATTGTTATGCAGTACTTACATATGGGTGCCAATGACAGACTGTGGTAAACCACTCTTTAATACTATCTATCAAAACTGTTTTATATTCCTAGATCAGGAACAATACAGATTTGTTAATCCTAGTAAGTACAGTCTGACACCAAGCTCTGATAATACTAAGGAGAGTGCCTGAGCTGAGAAAGAAATTTGGTTACATTTCCTGACAGGATGATTAGATTTTGAGCCAGGAGATTTCCAAGCAAAGGAATGGAACAACAGGTGCTTCTGCTAGGACTTATAAACTAAAGGGAACCTAAAGAAATAATACATAGAAAACTCTTGGAAGAATAGAGGAAAAGGTTACTGAGTTCAAGGATCAGAAAAAGTGGGGCACTTCTTCATTTAATAGAAATGCTAGAAGATCCAGATAAAGGCTACTGCAGTATGTCTGGCCAAGGTAGTAAAGGCTGTTCGACAACATGGAAGGGGGCAGAATAAAAGTGGGGATTGAGTTATTTCTTCTGACTAGCTATACATATCTTCTAAGCAAGCTGAATTAAAATTATATTTAGAAGTCACAAAATGTGCATGTGATAGGTGCTATATTTATCACTTCTCATGAGAGAATTACAAGTCCAGAGGAAAGTTCTAGAAAAATGTTCAGGGGCAGTCAGTACTGGTCCTGTGCCTGATAGAACAGCAACACAAGTCAACATTTCTGGGAAGGAGTGGTAAGGATAGACTGGCAAAAGAAATGCTACTGCAGCTGATGCAGGCCAGAAGAAAACATATTAGAACAACATATTAGAACCTACACATTATATAGTGTCCAGCCAGGACAGCGCTGCTGGGGCTGTAGTAAAAGTACACAACATAAATAGTATAATGGAATATACCTCTTTTCACAGGCCTCCATTTAATCATTAAGTGGGCAGGTGGCTTGTTTTTTCTCCTTAAAGGAAAGCTTGCTATGTTTCCATTGCTCAGCAAACAACAGTTAACACTCTCCTTTTACTGCCTCAAAGGTCAACAAAGCTTTATGCTATATAAGACTTTTGACATAAGAGTTACGAGAGCTTGCACTGTGCTTCTCTGTGTATTATTTTGGGGGGCAAGCAGTTTTAAGAGGGCAAACATGCCATAAAAGGAATACAAGAATAAGCCTTTGACAGTGCCAGAAAATGAAGATTTCCCGAGTACAAATTAAGATAGTTCTTAATTTAGTTCTAAGAAGGAAATTAGCAGCATATAATACCTATGCTTGCTTTGGGGGGTGGGGTTTTTTTGGCATTGTACAGTATTCCAAGCAAACTGCGTATTTCTGGAGTTTAGAAAAAAATCTAGTATAAAATATTTTCTTGCTAAATTCATATTCATTTAAAATCTCAGAGTTCTTGAAAACATATCCAAAATAGCGTGAACATCCATACTTTAATTGTAAATATCTGGATGTTTTATCCTCAGATTGAGTTTTATATATGGTAATAGAGGCCAGCTTTTTTATTCCTGGTAACATATTTCAATTGATTTCAATGCTTACTCATTGTTTTCAAGTGGGGTGGGTTTTTTTGGTTTTGTTTTCTTTCAGGCTTTTGGATTATTTGCTTAGCTTAAAGGCAAAAGAAGCATTTCAAGTACATATTCAACATAGCTGAAATGTTGCATAGTTTTACATGTAAAGTGGTCCAGGATTTTAGCTCTCCTCCTTTGAGACCTTTAAGCTTAATATCAGCCTTATGTGTCTAGGCAATAAGTAACTTAACACTGCATTGACCTACAAGGAGAGGCTGAGGGAACTGGCCTTGTTTGGGTTAGCAAAGAGGAGGCTAAAGGGTGATCTAGTAACAGCCTACAATTACTTGGAGAATAGTTACAAAGATGATGATGCAAACCTCTTCCCAGACGTATGAGATGAAAGAGTAAGCAGCAATGAACACTAATTGTAGCTTGGAAGGTTCAGATTACATGTCAGGGGAAAAAAAATTTCACTAGAAGACTAGCACAGCACTGAAACAATTTGCCTAGAAATTTTGTGAAATCTCCATCCATAGAGGTTTTCCTCACTCAACTAAATAAAGCCATAGCTGGCCTGGTTTACTGTTGGCAATAGTCCAGCTTCAGCTGGAACAACAGGATAAGCGACCTTCAGAAATCACATCCAGCCTACATTTCTATAATTCCATGAATTGTAAAAACATATTTATAGTTGAATCCATAAATAAGAAGTCAATTTTATGCATGCAGTTCTGAGCAGAGCTTAAACTTTTCATCCTGAAGAGGCGAATTCAAGCATAAGGACTACCCTTTGGATGGGAAGAGTTACACTACTCTGTCACTATCCTGTTGGTGAGGCAGGATGAAAAGGAAATGGTCAAAGAATGGAGTTTTGGCCTTTGTGGAATACCCTTTCTTATTGTTTTCTGTTCTTTCAAGCTGTCTGGATTTTAGAGTAGCCCCTAAGCTATTAAGATACTGCAGAAATCTGCCTGAGAACTACTATGAGAATATACAAATAAAAAGAAAAATGTTTATTCACTATTGCAGACTATTGACTAACCGACCTTTTGCATAGTATATGCACAACCCAAGCTCAGGCTGATAGATTACGTGTAACGGAACATTACACTTTTCATTGCACCCTCTTTGAAATGTGCATTTTTCTAATACATCCTTGGGGCGGTGACGGGCAGTGAATATTGGTTCCTGTCACCCAGACAATTGTTTGCCTTAATTAAAGTGAAACAATATATTGCATACATACGAGAAATTTTTTTTTAATTGAAGAACTCCATTACTTTTTGCCACTAGAATGCACCAGTAAGCTTAATAATTTTGTGTAAGAGAATAATGGCAGGGGGACAGATTGCAAAATCTGGTGCCTCTGAATGTCCTTTCTCTGGATAAAAAATATTTGAAGTCTGAAACATCAGTGACAGCTAATAGATATAAATATGATCATTTGTAACAGTTAGCAAAATTAGAAAACAGAGAGAAAACCAGCAAGAATTATCACAAGCATGGAATGACTAGCATATGAAAAAAATTAAATAAACTAGTTCTCTTTAGCCTGGAAAAAGAATTAGCTAAGAGAGAACACAGTAGAGCTCATAAAATCATGAATGGTATGGAAATGGTGAATATTGAATGATTTTTGCACGATTTCTTACAATGCAAGAAGTAAGAAACATCAAAATCAGTTATCTGACAACCGACATGTATTCCTTCCATGCAGTGCATAATTAAATGTAAAACTCTGTCATGAGGAGTCAGAGAATAATAATAGTAACAGTCATAAAAGTGTAATTAGGTTCAAAACGCAATTAAATTAAAAGGACACTTAAAACAGAACGACGTTGATGTAATCCTTGGTTCAGTTATCTGGTAGGGTATACTGCAGGGAAGGATCAGTGTATGCATTATCTGTTCCCATATTCTTTCCTAAATAGCCACTGTTGCCCACAGTTGGACACAGACTACTGCAAGTATTTGCTGTGACCTGGTACAACTGTTTTGTATGTTATGCTGTCAGACAGTTCATCCTTTTTGTGAAATCAGCTTTTTCATTCCCTGTTGGTGAAAACTTCTCCTTTATGTAACCCATGTAAAATCGCTACAGTTTCTAGACAATTGTGTCTTTCCCTTTGTCTTGTCCAGCTTAATAAAAAAGAAAAAGACTTTGTTTTACAAATTTCACCATTATTTGCAGCAGTGAGTGTTTCTCACCAAAAAGGTAGAGAAGTCTTGGAACTGGAAGTACTGACCTCTAATAATTTGCGTTGTCCGACACCTGAATGTATGAATGACAGGAGGATAATGATAGTTTAACGTAAACCCAGGGAAAAAAAAAAAGAAAACTTGCCCACATTGATGCTGAACCAGTTTTCACCAGAAAAAGTTGGCCAGTAGTTTCATTCTTCAGTAGTATCTGAACAATAAAAACAGCCCATTATACAATAAAAAGGTAAGCATCACTTTATACTGAAAAATGCAAGGCGGGGGAAAAAAAAGAATACCTACAAAACCTGAGACTATTTCTCAGATTGTGTGACATCTGGAGAAGGACAAATTTTGCCCTTACAGCTGAAATTTTTGCAGGAGCACTTGCTTTTCATTTTATTGCATCTTTGAAGATATTTTAGGTAGGACGCTTACAGAGTTTGGTGCTGCTAGAGCTCTTGTGGGAGCAATGGCTATCTTCCCTTTTTATCTCATCTGTGTTGCAAGATTAACATAGCATACTTCAGGAGCAAGGGGTTATTTCAGATCTTTTAGCAGCCTTGCCTATAATTCTAACATAGTTCCTGCCATCATGCTGGTCTTGAGGTTGCCTCCTACTAACCTAGAAGAAACATGAAGGCTGTAGGGCACATAGGTCAGTGTTTAGAGTCAAGAATGAAAAAGGAACCGGGAACAAAAGCAAAATGAGAAATGCAGAGCAACATCAAATAGAGGGCGTAAATCTGGGTCTGATCTTGGCCTTTTTTGCGTGAGCTGAGAGGAGTACTGAGAAGTACAAAAGCAGCATGGAGAAAGAAAGAATCTTGTCTTCACTTTCAATAAATTCTTCTGGTTTTAAGCAACATTACTGTAATTTAGATCAAATCAGTTTCAAGAGATAATTTCCATGAAGTTATTTTAGAGTAATTGGAGAGGAATGAAAGCATAGAAATGGTGATGTAGTCTGAAAAAATGCTTCTCCCATATTTGTAATGAAAGTTCTAGTCTGTTGGGCTGCAAACAAAGAAGTTGTCTGGTTGATCAAGACTGAATTTTAAAAAAACCAAAACACACTGTGGTCACATGATGTAAATCTCCTTGTTGGTATGAATCACTATTGCTAAAGTTGTTCAGAAAAAAAAGAGATTTGATGTGGAATTTGTTCAGCCTTTTGGTGGATCATGTCTTCCACTTTGTGTAGACACTGACAATGATCCACGCACTTTTTCATCAGACCATTTTTGTCTTTTTTCTGATCTCTACCACTCCGGTGCTAGGCTCTTCCAGTGTCTCAGCCCTTACTTTAAGCAATTTCCGTGTATGCGTGGGTGCTTACTAAGCAGAGGGTTAGCTACACCACCATCTGGGTTATCAGGCCATCTCCCTTCTTTTGACAGTATTTCATTATATACTTTACCAAATTCAACTGAAATGAGCAACTAAGTAATCATATCTACACATGTTCAATATTTTTCACCTGGCAAAGGGGAGAGATTCACTATTGCCATTTGTCCAAACAGGTTTTGAGTCTGTAAAATAGGTGGAAAGACTCCATCAGTTAAAGGGAAAGGTTGAGTGTTTACAGTTACACTGCTGTAAATTTAGAATATTTACGGTGATGTTACCAGAGCACTGCAAAATCGATACTGTCAAAATATGGGTCTGTATTGCTCCAACAAACTGCATTATGAATCTTAAGAATATTAAGAATAAGAAAACACTGTTTTCTCCAGGCAAGAAAAGTACTTCTTTTTTCATTTACAGTAACCATAATGTATACTATAAGCATATTAAAAGAAAAATAAAATTTTAAAGAATATTAATAGTAAAGAATTACATAATAGTTTCTGCAAGAAATGCAAATATCTTTTAAAATTAACTTCTTCTAGACATTTAAAACATTACACACACACACCATTTTGCATAGAAAATTTCTCGTAACAAGTCCTTATATCAGCAATGTAAGTTTACAGTCATGTTAGAAGTCCACTATCTACTAGCTGTTCGACAACTTTCATCTTTCAATCCCAGTTAGCAAAAAAATCTGCAGTAGATTTCTGCTTTTAACACTGATATAACATTAAACACTGAATCAAGGTCAAGATTAATCTTCAGTGTCATCAGATTTTTCATCACAGAGTATGAAATGAACCTCCCAGGAACTAGCGACCACCACAAAATAGAAATATACAGAAATACACAATATGCCATGAAGATAGAGTGAAACAAAATTATGGCATATATCACTGATATTTCTTAAGGTATTTCTAAAAATAATTACAATTTCAGTAAGAACCTATTAACAGGAACTTACTCTAGAATGTAACACAAAAAGGATCTAAACTGGAAGAATATCAAAATTGCAAACTTAAATGCGCAAGTGTCAAATGCTGAAATCATAGTTGCCTACCTAGTGTTACTCATGCAAATCTCATGTTATGTGAATACATAATTTTTTCTTCATTGAACCATGTCTCATTCATCTGTCTCAAAAGACAGAATTACTAGTTTCTTCTCAAGCTTATATAATTATTGTATCTGAATATTTCATTGTCTGCATTTGTTTTCACAGTATGTTGCCAGATCAAGAAGTACTGTTAAAAGCAACTTCTAAATAGCGAATGATACCATCTATACATTGAGAAGTTATAGTTAGAAGGAACCCAGTAATTCTAGACACCCTAATTGTCTAGAACCTAATTTTTCAGCACATGTATTTAATTATTTAACAAAGTTTAATAGGTTTTTGAAGCTATCATTGATATCTGGTGTAGCTCTGGGTAATCAGACTTACTATAAATCAAATCACAGGATCCCTTTGAGAAAAACAGGGAAGAATATGGGATTACCTATGAAAACTTTCATTTAAGAAACTGATTTGGAACCAAAAAGGAACATGGACCTGTGCCAGGATCTAGTACAGCTATTCAGAGTAGCATTCAGCTGCTTTAGCCATATGAACTTTCTCTGTTTTCCTATAATCCTATGTTCCATTCATTTCACATTTTCCTCCCTCTGCAATAGATGATGGCAGTGTTCCTACAGTTGGCAGTCTTATTTATCACATAAGCCCTCATTAATCATAGAAAAACCATTATGTTCATTGAATGAGGCAGAAAATCCATGGAAAAAAATATCATCACTCTAAAGCCTGAATCAAAATATACAGAAACGAGACATTCAAAATAAGGTTACACCAACAATATTCTCCCAGTTACTAACTCTTGATTATTTGATTTCACCAGATTACTTCAACTCCACTCCACTTCATGCTCCACCCACACTGCTTCACAATCTAAACTTACTCCCAACTTTCTCACTCTTCCAGTCCAGTTTCTTCCTCAGAATTGTCCATTCCAGATGAGAAACAGTGCTTATCTAACTTTGCACCATTAGAGGCTGATCAGTTCTTCCTAATGATGGTCTATACTGTTCATATAGGAACATTCACACAGGAATTTGCACAGTTCAAATTAATGCAAGCTTGCAAAAGAATGAGAAAAAAAACATGTATGTGAGACAAGGGCCGTTCCAAATATTAAGGAGATCTTGTTAAAATGGTCAGATATTTATTGTTTTTCTTAATAATGGTTGAAAATATTTTTTCCCTTGGAAACTGATAACTTTTTTTTTTTTAATTCAGCAGAGATTATATCATTTGCATAAGAGCGGAATTAGTGTCTTCTTTCCCCAGCTTTCTCATCTCTAAACTGGTGCAGTAAGACTCCTTAGTCATTTCGGTGGAAGTGTGTGGATGTATATCAGCATCTGATAAAGGATCTTGTCTGTAGCTACTTCTGAATTGATCCTCCTATACTATTCTAAAATTTCTTCTCTCCTGCACTGCACAAAGTTCTTGTGGTGCTTTACACCAATCCTAGAATTTGCAGTGCTAGAAGATAAGGCTGTTCCTTTTGTACATCCATTCCCAAATTTTATCGTTCATTACATATGTGAATTTTATGTAGTCTGAATTTTTTTTTCCTAAACTATGGAATTTATATATGAGTATACCACGTTACTTATTTTTCTTTTCCATCTAATAATTCCAACTGAAATTAATAGCTGAGATCAAGAGGGATGTCAGATGCCCTGAGACTGATTGAGTTCCACACAGTGAGGGCCTGTTCACAAGGAAGTGTCACATGGGTTTCTCCTGGTCTCAGGAGACAATAAAAATGGAGCTGTTAGCTTATTAAAAAAAAAATAATTGTCACTTAGATTGATGCTTGTGGGATCACAACAGGAATTATGGTGGAATTCCTATTCATAGGAAGTACTGGTAGACTAATGACAATTTGGGCAACAAACAGAAGAGGGGAATAGGGGAGAAAAAAGGAAGCTGTTTGAGCATCTGATCTTTTCTGTTATTACAGAATTACAAGTCATAACTTTTTTTTTTTTATGGTTTACTCGATGCTAATAACAATGCAGTAGTCCTAACAGCCTGCCTGATGTCTTTTCCAACAAATTCACTTTTAGTGTTGTCTCTGTAAAATAACTGCTGTCTGGTTGGTGAGTTCTTAATTAATGTATCTTGGATTGAATCAAGAAAGAGACATTCTGAGAATGAGTTATACCAGAGGAAATAAGAGAAAAACTAACAAAGTTACTAGCTTTTGCAGTCTTGAAGGGACTTCATTTATTTGCATGGCTGCTTAGCACTTGTCTATTTCTTTGATTTCTTCAAGAAATCTAGAATGATTTTCTATTTAATCCATTAAAAGGGAGAAGGTTATATTTTGATTTTGGTTTGTGTATTGCTTCTGTATTTTCCACTTGGTGATTATACATTAGGTCAGAAATACTATAATTAATTTTGTACCTGATTATAGCAGAGAACAGTTTTGGTCCAGTGAGTCCTGAGCTTAGCCTAAGCACAGAGTGAGAACTCAAGATGTGTTTTCTTCCAACCTCTGTTTTCCATTGCATTCATTTTAAGTTCCTCTTCAGGTTTCCATGGAAATAGCAGAGAAATGTGCTTACATTCTTGGCATTAAAATATTAATAAAAAGAGGTAAGAAGGTGGCTTATATGGCAGATGCTGTATTGCTGAAGCAGGTAGTCAAAAAGTAAGCTCCTTGTATCTAAATGATCATATGCCTAAGTGAATGTATTCTGGGGAGGATAGGCCCAGAATGTATTGTTCACAGGGGGAGAAGGAGGAATAGGTAGTATAAATCTGACCTGCAGAGAAACCCAGAATTTCTGTTTGGAATGCAAGACTTCCCAGGACAACGCAAAAATAAAATGCTGCTAAGATTTTGCCATTTGAAGTTGAAATCTTTCTCAAGGGAACAGGAGATGATTTAAACTTTCTACAGAGGCACATGTACTAATGATCACATTTTTATCAAAATGTCTTCTCTAATAAAAAATGTTATGCTTCTTGAAACAGAAATTCTCAGGTTGCTGATAACAGACAATATATTAAAATCTTTAAACTCAAAATCTAGCTTCTTTGTAGAGAAAGTAATTTTATAAACCTGATGTTTGAGCAGATACATGAAAATCACATTAGCATCATTTCAGATTTTCCAATTTAAAATGGACAAGTAACAATTAATTGCGTTTATTTAAAAATAGACAGAAGCACACTTTGATTCATCATAGGTGCAAGCCCACATTTACGCATCAGGACCAAAAATAAAACTGAGGGCTGTGCCAGAAGGATGCCATTACTATCTCTGAATGCAGGAATCATGAACTCACCTTTCTTTGTTATGGATGTAGTAGAAATGTTGAAATGTGCAGGTATTGCAAATATAACTGTATGGCACTTACTAAAATTATCTGAGACTTTTTTTGTAAGTACGATAACCTATATCACCAGATGCAGTTAAAAATCCTTGATGAATACAATATTAACAATAAGGAAAGTTTACCACATATTTCCATGCAATGTCAATCATGTCAGCACACCTGCTTTAGAATTCCCCATGTTCAGAACTGTATTTTGAAATTCAAACTGCTTCTGTATCTAGTAGGTTTATATATATACACACATATATATACATATATGCACATGAATAAAAATTTATCTTCTTATGTATTGAAATGGAACTTCAGCAATAACTAGTTTGACAGTAGATAGGAGAAATGGAAGGGAAGAACTTAGATAAAAATTAAAGGAAGCCCGTTTTTTTGGCTGTAATATTCAGGGGACAGCATATAAAATGTCGTTTAGGCAAAAAACAGCACTTATTTTTGAAGTTGATAATAGAAGTAAGTAAAAATGATAAAAATTATTAGATTTGTAGTGGTGCTAAGGATAGCCTAGGTTACTTTTAAAAAAACCTTTTTTTTTCATTTGTGTGTTTAAATTTTTTTTTTCAATAATATAGTTATTTAACCAATTGAATTGAGGTTTAATATGAGGACAGAAATTCACTTTTCTTTCTTATTTCTGCATTAGTTATAAGGATATTGCATATTAGTTGTGATAAAATTTACATATAAAATTTATTTGCTTTATATTTGTTCTTTTCAACAGTCTGTAAAGTCAAAATTGCTTGTTTTCTAACAAATACCCTTTTTTGTCCTTTTTCTATGATATACTTATTTCTGACTCTCCTAGTTTATTAGCATTAGTTAATACAGTGTTCTACGCTGGCACAGGTGCAACCTTACTGTGACTCAGGAAGCAGCTGAGCAACCACAACATTTACTCTTCATCTGAGTTCATTCACCATTTCCCAAAGAGGAAATGACCAAGGAATCTGTATATAGGTGCATTTATGTATCTATTTACTCACTTTATGACAAGCTTCCATACTAATTTTCACCTTCAAACACTATTCTTTCTGCTTAACTTCTGCCCATGGATCTAATAAATATTTATGTTCATTTCAGAATGCCATTGTCAGGAATCCAGGTCTTAGAATTACACACATTCTAGAGGATAGCAACTAGAGCTCTGTTTTTCCATTGACAAATATAAGTCTATTCCATTCAAACTAACAATGAGCATGTTTATTATTTTGGCAAGGCTTTTGTCTTCTAAGCTGCACCACTGTAACTTCACCAGCCCAGTTCTGCACATCTCTAGAAACTTCAAAGGAAAATAACTTTAAAACTCCTAACAAATGAGATAACATCAACAAGTAAACCTGTTGAAACGAGCTCACTTCAGAATAATGCAAGCAGAACATGGCAGAGCATACAAAGAATCACACCTCTTTTTGCACCCAAAGAAAATATTTGAAAGTGTCCATCCAGATTTGAAAAGACATTCTTGATTACTTTGTCTTTATTAGACATTTGCTATTAGGAATCAGTATGACAGTCAGCTGATCCAGTGTACAAATGATCAAGTTTTATATCTTGTTTCTGACCTAGGATTTTTCTTCAAACCAATTTTAATTTGCATGCTAGCCTTTCTGCTAATCATGAGGAGGAAACAGCTGTACTAGCTTCCCACTTCAGTCCCTTTTAGATTATATCTTCTGCAAACTTACATCTGATCACAGTGCACCAACATTTTATCTATATTACAGCATCAATGTAATACTGTCCAACATAAAACATAGTAGAGAAGCAACGTATATTTTGAACTTTCAGAACTGCAGTGCTGAAATAATAATGATCTATCATTATTCTGTGCAACAGTCAAAAACTACTGACAAGGAAATTGCATTGAATCCCAAGTCTGTCACCACGCCTTCCTTTTTAATGTTGTCTCATGACAATTTGCAACATGGCTTTTGTTTATATTTGTATTTGATACAACAGTATCAGGCAACCTCAGATTACACCTTTGATCTCTTGCTGCTTATACTTTGCAGTTGTGACTATAAGTAGATAAACATATATATCTGCAGCAGCATAACTTATTTCTATTCCTATCAAGAGTATTATGATTAATTGGTATGGTGCATTTATTATATGCCTTGTAAGTATAAAGCCTGGAATTCCTCACAGAATTCTCCAAGAATATTCATTTTTTCAGGTTTTTTTTTTAAGATCTCAAATAGGCAGTTTTGAAAATCCAGATTAAACTAGCAATAATCGGAAACTACCATTTATGTCACTACCTTTTACTATGTACATTATTTAAAAATTTGTCTTGTTCAGAAAGTAAAGGAAGTGCCTTGGGTACCTGCCATAATTTATCTAGGTGTCATGGTAGACTCCACAGTAAAGGTTTGTAATTTGTGTCTATTTTATGCTACTCATCTTTAAAGCTTTTAGAAAAGCACTGACACTCCTTATGATCGTTGATTCCAGAGGAACGGTTACAGGAAAGCTTATAATCAATCTGTCTCCAGAGATGGTACAAGAATATCCCTGCATATTTCATTACGAAGAAAAAAAAAAAAAAAGAAAAAAAAAGAGCTCCTGATTTTTTTCCTCTTGTATCTTATGGAAGACAAGGCATTTCACCAGTGAAGTGGACCTCATGGAATGAGCACTGATTTATACGTAGATTTGAAATATACTTTAGGTAGCAATTTTGCAATCTTTGGTTTGTTAGAACTAAGCTTCAGTGCCACCACTCAGGTTCTGAAGACTGAGATTTTTGTAGTGGGTTTTTGTTTGTTTGGTTTTTAAAGTAAGAAGTAATGGTACTTCTCAAAAAATTTCCTTGAGTGCTCTCTTCACTTATTCACAACAGCTTTTTTTGTCAATGCATTTTTCTATTTTAAATATTCATGTTTTGAAGGAGGAATTGAATGATTTGGGTACAGAATAGCTTTTGTATTCTCAGAACAAGGTGACATTTCTTTGACTCACTGTGGCCTTTTTGTTTTAAATTTCTTCTTGAGCAGAATAGCAGGGGTAACATTTTAAAAAAGCTGCATCACTCCTTTTTACTCAGGACACCTCCACCTAACTTCTATTTAACTGTCACCTCAAAGAGATTTTATTAAAGGATTTCTTTACAACTATCATGGATCACTGTGCATCTGAAATCTTGTGTCAGGCTGGATCACTGGATATTTTGTGGAATTTAATGTCTGAATGGGAAAGACCCACTTTGGACACTGAATCCCATGGAGTAGCCAATGTAGCAGAAAGTATCAAGAGAAAATTATAGTAATGTCTGTGTTCTAGTCCACTAATATTATGGTGTCTATTTGCTGGGTGTTTGGGATTTTTTGTTTTGTTTTGTTTTTTAATAGGTGCCCTATCTTTGCATTAATATTGAGGAGAGGGGAGGGGCTGGTACATAATATCTACTGAAGTATACAGCTTATTTTGTGACATTGTAGTTTGGAAATGTGAACAATCAGTACCCTAGTGTCTCTCTCCTCCCTCTACTAGTAGACAGAAGGTATAATTACACTCAGGGTAGCAATAGCTCCAGTCTTGACTGCAGATTAAACCAGCAAGAGCTGTTTAAACGAGATAACGGGATGAAGGTGAAAATATAATTTAAGCCTCTAATATTTTTATAAGATGTAATTTTTTAACTTGACTGAGGAGAGACCGAATAATTATCTTCCTTTGTATACTACATTCCATTTTGCTATTAAAACTTACTACACCATTTTCTCTCTTAGAAATGCATAGAGATACATTAACCCAATCTACATATAAACATCCTCAGAAACAAACATACCTCCTGTATTTCCAGGTCTCATCCATAAACCAGTATTTAAATTAGCTATTTAATTAAATTTTCTTAGAAATATTCTGCATTTTCCTCTTCTTTATTATTTTTATTCTGTGATATTTTACTTCATTTTCTATCTTTGGAGATTAAATCTATCACCAGAACACGTGGAAATACAGATACATGACATTTAACTTCTCAATGCAGTTGTCTTCTAGCTACAGCCAGAGCTGCTCCATATCAAGGACACATGGCTTTTATTCAACACCCTTGTTTTCATAGTATGATAATAATTAATCTCGTATTGCAAGGATACTGGAGAAATTCTGTGGATGTTTGTTTCATATGAGGCTAGCTGATGACCGATGACAAATTATAATGCTGTACTATTAGGCTGTAGCTCCCTCATAAGCTGACCTTGCCAGTGAAGCTGGAAAAGGAATTACCCTACTCCTACAGTGTAGTGGGATGTCCCTCCGTTATGCCATCACAACTGTTTGTAAGGTCACACTGTAAATGCGATCAGTAGAGCTGATCCAGCAAAAAATAGCTCATTTTGGAGAATGTGAGCGACCGGCAAAAGAAAAAAGAAAGGAGGTTTGAAACTCTAAATTAGACTTGTTGCCAAGGCTGGAGTAACATCAGGCAGCTGCTGAGCAGGGCATGAAGCGGATCGATATATAGTGAAATGAGGTCTCTGCTATGTTTGTACAGTGCAGTGATAACTGTATTATATAAATAGTCATCAAAGAGCACAGAAAAAAAAAAAATCTCACCTTTCATCTCTTTTACGCACACTGCCAACAGGATTTCTTCATGCTTCTGAAAATAATATCTGGGGAAGAAACGACCTGTATTCCCACTCTCCCTTGCACCAATAGAAAGTATCTATTTAAACACTAAAAGTTTCCTGACATCACCTAGGAGTGGTTGTATGTGTTAGCTGGCAGGGACATGCTTCTCTTCTCCTTCCCCCTACCTCCTGCCTTCAACATCTCTCAAATCTGTATAATGGGTCCTACTACAATGAGCCAAATTTTGTCTCCTCCTTTAGAATCCACACTACTTTTGATAATTCTGTTACAATATTTGGCAGCAGTTATGGAATAACTGTATACCACAAGATGAAAAAATAGAAAACTAAAAGTACTTATAGAATTGTCTTTTGTAACTGAGAAAATACTTCACAAGTCCAAACTAATTAAATTTTCAAGTCTCACCTGTATAAAGCTTCCAGTTCCTTTCACTTATGGCACATAGAGCATCTGATACAAAATGTTATTAAAATTTCACCCCTTCAAAAAGACTCTCATACATTCAGACTCTGAGTATATTTAATGTTCTAAAATAGCCATAAAAACTTAAGATTCTTTTAATCTTATAAAATCTATTTGGAAGCAGGAAATATACTGACTTACCTGTATTTTTATTTGTGACTCTTACTTAGAATAACTATTTTGGTTATTTTATTCATTACAGAGATATGAATCTTGAGCATTACTGAATTATTCTAATAATATAAACAAGCATTTATATCCTACAGGGTCAGTTTTTCTGATTAAAAAGATAAGCTCCAATCCTTAAAAGACTGTTGCATGCGCAGACTCCACTATAGTACTTTAACCCTTGAGGGTACTATAGTACTTTGACCCTTGAGGAGAATGGAACATGGTATGTAATGTAAAGATATTTTTTTAAATCTATGAAAAACAAACAGTAAATATATGTAATATTTTAAATCTCGCTATTAGAATATTTGCTATGTAGAGACTTAGTGTGTTTTTTGTTTTCCAAGAACAAAAGTAGTTTTACAATATATGCGTATAAAAATAAACACTTCAATACACCAAAATAACAGCACTGTCACTTCTAGCAAAGTCAAGAACATTGTATTGACTTGTCTACATGAAGTTCTTCTCAAAACAACTTGCAAATCATAAGGCAGATGACCAGTGCATACCAATGAAGACCTGCCAAAATTTTTATTGGTCTTTATCTATAAAATCATCATGGGTTTTGGCATGTTTATAAGTAAATCCTTTTTTGAAAGACATTCAAAAAAAGGGTAATATACCAGTCTGTTAAACCTATTATCTCAACTCTGCATGCAACGAATACCCTGAGACATTTTTATGACACAAAAAGTGTTTAAATAAATATCTTGTTCAAGACAATTTTTTTTATAAGCCATACACATCTGGAACTGAGAAAAGCAGACAAAGACAGAACAAGGAAGATTAAGCCATTGACGCAAGATGATAGAACAATCAAGAGTGAGCAGCTGAGATGACGATTTTATAACACAGAGAAGGAACATTATAATACAGAGAAGTTTAAGAATTGTTGTTGTACAGCCAGTACAGATAAGCTGTTTTGACAGAATCTTTCTGTGAAGTTTAATTAAAATTTTAAAAATAATACATAACCTTTCATATACAATTCTGTATTATAATATTGCGATTCAGGCCTCAGCTCTAGGCAGTGGGCTCTGTAATGGAAATGTATGACATAAATAGCAACACTGGATCAAGAGGATCACATCAATAGGAACATCAAGGATTTAGAGGAAATATGTTTTTATGTGTGTAGGTCTGATGAACAAAGAGACAGAACAGCAGGACATGAAACAGCTACTGGAGATAAGATACTTTGAGTAAATATGTTAGGGAATTTACACAGCAACAGCTAAATCGTTCTTTCTGGAAGGTGCATTTGTAGGTGTTAGTCATATTACACAGCTGTTTGCAAAGGCTGACTTTTTTTTTTCCCCAAAAAAACTTTATCTTCTTTGTGTCACCAGAGATGCCACATGCCCTAATTGTACATGTGTGGAGAAGATGACACAGATACCACTTTACCTCTATTCTAAGAACAGTGGAGGTATTTTATGTCCAGGATTTATTACCTTGGAAAACCCTTGGTTTCCAGCTTGCACTTTTGCATACTCATGTAATTTCCCTATTATTCAGAGGAGGCTTATCTTCATAACAGCGAAAACGTAGAATAAAAAAAGCATTTGTCAAGCTGTTCCAAAATCAACAATCATTTCTTAATGAGCATGCCCTAGAATCTTTTGTGTAAGATAAACTGAAAAGGCACCTTGTGAAAGCTCTCAGTGGAGAAAGGATTATAATTTCTGTAAAATCTTCAGATTAAGTTGAACTGCAACTGACTGAAATTTTTGTAAAATTGTAAAATCCGTATTCAGAAGAGTTTTCAACTAAATCTCTGACTAATCACTCACAGTTACTTTACAGTGAAGCTAGATGCTGTCAGCTTTGGAGCAAAAAACTCAAAAGCATGGAGCAGAACTCTTTCAGCAAAAATACAGCTGCATAAATGTTAAACTCAGACTATCTATGAATCTTTCTGCCTTTAGTGCAAAATCAAAAACTAATTTATGTGACTTTAAGATAATAAAACATTATTTTTAAAAATGGCAGAAAAGTGAAGGAAAAAACCAAGATTCTTTTAAAGGTTTTATGCATGGGGAAAGAGTTCAGATATGAGGCAATAAAGAGTGGAAAAATATTAGCAACCTACCATATGCATTACCTACAAGTGCTAAACAAAATAATTTTGTTGAGCCAAGACTTTATCTTATATCCGATCTTCTCTATACGGGATAGCTTCACCTTTCCTGACATGGCATTGCTCTGTCACTTCTGGCAGGAACTATTATCAGTCTATGTCAACTAAAAAAAGTGACATAATGGTGATATTACAGATTAGGGATTAATTCAGTGTACTGCAGTCATGAAAATAGTCATATTGATGAGCAAGATTGGCTTTTCCCAGTTTGATTGATAAATCAGTTTTTTCTTCTTCGTTAGCTGTACAATGCCTCATTTCTCCTGAAATGTCTTTATCTTTGATACATTCTTAAATAGCTTTTGACATACTAATGATTTTCATTTCTTTATAGACTATAAAGGATTTGATACCATAATATAAACATGGCAGTGTTTCTGTTCACTTAGTTGCTTGTTGAACAAGTGATGATGAACTGAGAATTGTAAGATGTATGTGAAATATATCTTGAACCACTATGTTGGATAAATACGTGATTACTAGTAAATGAAAGTTAGAAAAAGTAGCACGATACTGGATTTTTACCACTAGCTAGATTAAAACATTCTCAAAGGATTTTCTTCTAAGAATAGCGTGAACTTTACAGCAAAAATACTGCGTAGAATTCTCTAACAAGGCTTTTACAGTGGTTATTATTGTCCTTTCCTAATCTATTTCAGAAAACTAAATTAATTCCTTTTTGCTCTGAGCATTATTTTACCTAGAATTCAACCAAGACTGTTATAGAATCTAGAGTAGGAAAATCTCCCAAAGCGTTATTTTCTAACATTATTTGACATTGTTTCTTATGAATAGTTGCACAGTGGAATAAATTGACAATTCGCACCATTCTGTCTGAAGGCATCATCCTATTTCACTATCAGTGAACAAGTAAACTGATAATGCTATATTAGGCCTGTTCTGAATTTCTTCACAGGCTAATGCTTTTTTAAGTGCACTTTAAAAGCATTACATCATTTGAAAGGAACTCAGTTGCTATGAAACAGTGTTTGTTGTCCAAAAGAAAAGGAAAAAACACAGGAAAAATAGCAACTTAAATTGGCTATATACTTAGAAATTCCAGTTTGATTTAAAGTCAAACTTTTGGGGGGGAGGGTGTTGGGATTTTTTTGCACATTTAAGTTTGCAATACAATGAAATCACCACCACTACCAGCTTCTTTAAATAAAAAGTTAAGTGGTTCGTGTCAGGCATGCCTGATGAGAAGATGGATGTTTTTGAAGATAGTTGTGGTATCTGATATGATTTCTGTAACTGAAAGTGTGGAATATCAATTACAGATTTATATAAGCTTTGCATGGTGGACTGTACAGAAACGGATTGTAGAAGTTTGTTTTGTACAAGAAAACTATTCATAAAGCCAGTAAACTATAATCCATAATGCAAATGTGCAATGGAAAAGGATTTTGAGAAAAATATAGGAAGTGAAAAAGAGGGGACTGAGGAAATAGTATGCAAATCACCAAAAGTAGAGAGGTCTCTGCATAGAAATGATACCTTGTAAGATTGTGAATTGATGGGCTTGTTTCAACGTACTTTTCTGTGAAGCTGTTTTCTCTGCTTTCAGAGTGGAGCAATCTTGCATTTAGATTATCTATTCTCTTTGTAAATATGTTTATAGTTGATGGCTCCAGTGTTTCCTCTGGAATTATGTGACAGTTCAATTTCTCTTTCAATTTGTCGTACGCCCTGCTTCAGCTTAAGCCACTGTCCTACACGTCTGCATGCACTTACCTTGTACAAGACCTTCCCTATCTCTATTGTGCCTACACAAAATGCATATAAAACTGGTTCCTAAATAGGAAAGTCAACTTTATGAATCATAAAGCAAAGAATCCAACAAGATATCATCCAGGATCTATTTACCAATGAAGGAAACAATTGACAATACTCAAGATTAATAAGGAAAATTAGTACTAATAAAAATTAGCAATTTCCTCACAGGAAATAATGAATGCAAAGAGCACAGAAGTACAGAAGTATTAATCAGGAAAGCAAAGTGCAAAGAATTAAAATCTGGAGCCTGGCTCTGCTCACATTAAAATCAGTGGTCATAATATTCTCATTCACTTTGTTATTTGGAAAATATTGTTATTAAAATGAGATCAGCATCTACAATACAATCTGATGGAATTCCATATAATTTCCCAGTACTTATTCCCCAGTAAAACAAATACTTCAAATATTAAGCCACATTATTATGATATAAATACTATTTTTGTAATCTAATTGTGTATTTTGCAGGACTGTTTACTACACCATTCTTTATTAATACTTTTTCTAATCTACTTGTAAGAAAATTATAGCTGACTGTTCTAGCATCTCCCTTGGGAATTTATGAAGGTCAGTATTTCTGACAATTTCTGTTATATTTCTATCACGCACAAGCTTTTCATTCCTTACTTTGAACCATTGTTCTCACATCTTCTAAGATAGGGAATAATTCACTGTGATAAACATTATAACATAAAAAGAGCATCAAAAATTAGCTGCTAATAAATACTGGAATGAGGGAGAAGGCAAGAATAAGAGCAAGAATTAAATTTAACTGTGCCCTACCATGTATCCCTGACCTGTTTCATCCCTGAAAAAATATAGCAGAAATTGACTGAAAATCTAATTTCTGTCACAAAACCCCTATGATTCTAGTATTTAAAGCAACTGCATTTAGGGAAGAAATTTTTCATATCCTATTGCCCTATGCTCTGACTTTTACAGAAGAAAATAAAAAGCAGCGGGTAACGTTAATACTTACCATCTGGTGATAATGCCCTGAGTAGCTCATAAAACCTAGCATTCAGGCAAGTGCAGATATGGAGGTTTGTGATGTCTTCCCTGTAACTACAATAGTGTAACTTTCCTACTTTTCTTTCCCAAATACACAGATAACAAATCTTATAGTAAGGTTTAGTTATATAGGATGACTTTAGCAGCTCTAGCAGTTGATACATCAAAATGGGAAAGTCTGACTCATCTACCTTTTGCTTTTCCTCTGCTTCTGGACATGGAATCCTACTGTTTGCCTTACACAGATCTGGAACTCACTGGACTCCTCTGTGAAATATGCATTTCACCAAATGCATGTAATTCTGCTTTCCACATTCTGTGCTGTTTCAAAGAAAAACAAACACAAACCACACACAGAATCACTTCATCAATATGGAGGATCTTAAAATGGAAGGATTTAGCAAGAATGAGTTATTAAAGTTATAAAATAACAATAATTTGAATAGTTTGAACTTTTATCTCTGTATAAATAAATATTAAACGGAGAGTATAATGATCATTGGATCTTTTGGCCTAACTTCAATTTATTGAATTTCAAATTATTGAATTTCAATTCAACTATGGTCATTTCCACTTACTGGGTTTTCCCTGACCTAAGCCTAGTCATTTGTAGCTGGCGATGGCTCGATCTTCCAGAAAAGCTGGTTCAACTTGTTCAGTCTCCTTCCTAAAAATATAAAATCTAAAAACAAAACCAACCAAATGAACAAAACCTCAACAACTATTTCAAGATGGTATTTATCTGATCTAGTTTCTAGCCATTTGTTCTTACTTTGCCTTTCTCCATTAGATAACGTATTTCTTTAAATATTGAGCATCTTTTGCTCATTCAGGTACTTAATATACTAAGCAGGTACTTAGCAGTCTTTTTAGCTAAACAAAATAAATTAACCTTTTGAAGCCTTTTTAAATGCTGTAAGTCGCAGTCTGGATTTCTGGATAGCAATGACAGCCAGATGCTCTGCAGAACACTGCCTCCAGGACATGTTGGGCACAGCCACATGGCATTTTGTTTTGTCAGCCTTTGATTATTTTTTTTTAAACATATCTTTAACATCCTTTACTAACCTTTCACATTTCCAGTTCATTTTGATTGTTTCCCTTTTTCCATGTATGGGTTGTTGGGGTTTTATTTATTTATTTCTAATTACTGCTTTCATTTGATCTATGAAGAACAGCAAAGGCACAATGCAAGCTGTTATTAAAACCATCCCTTTCTGTATCACTGCCAGGAGAATTTATGCTATTGGACTACACCTAATACTAAAAGGCATCGTAAAAATTAGTCTACTCTGACAAGTCCAATGACATACCTAGCACATATTGTCAGGGCACTACTGCATAAACATTTACACCAATGGAATTCCAACTGATTTTGGAAAATATTAATGGCAAGAAACTCTAATTGCTGTGTCAGAGTTGCAGTTAGAAAGCTCAGATTGCTAGAAACACGGCTAGCTTTGGCAGGACACAGCTGAAGCAAAGCTCATTGTCGACTGATACAACACTCTACCATGCCATGTTGCCAGGGAAACAGCAGAAGAAGAGAACATAAGGTTTTTAAACTGGAGGGGTTCTAAAAAAAAAAAAAAAAAAAAAATCAGAGCCAGGCTGTCCTGAAGTAAATGTAGCATGTGTATGACATACCATCATGTTATTCTATAAAATCAGTTTAGTCACATGCTTTCTCCCCCCATAACTGACAGACTGAAGGATTCTTGCTTCTGAAGATGCTACTCCTATTACACGGATTTTATGCTAAATTGTGTTAAACTATTATCAATAATTTATTTCTACTGAAGATAAATGGTTGGGGGTTGGCTCCTATTTGTAAAGTAAAATATGACCAATCAATAAATAATGAGGAAAAGTACACAGAGAATGACTGGACTGTGTATTTTCAAAGCAAGTTGTTTCAATCAGTTTAATAGTGTAAAGAAAGGACAGTATCACGATTAAATATCTAAAAAATAAGTGACAGGAATTAGAGACTTGAATTCATTGGAGCAGAGGAGTTATTCAACATCTGCTGATTTTGAAGTATAATCAGGGGACACTGTCATTGGTTGGCAGGTTCAAAATTTAACTAAGCCTGTTAATAGCTTTAAAATATGCATTTTGATACTCAAAAATCTACCCCAAGAAGCAGGCTTAAGTATTCAGTCTTGGCAGCACACAATCAGGGGGAAAAAAAAAAAAAAAAAAAAAGAAAATCCATGGCACACGGATATACTGTCTCATCCATTACTTTTCATTTAAAAAAAAAAAGACGAACAGCCATCCAAAACAAAGATCCATCTAATCCGAAGTCCCATGCCTTACACTGGCTAATAATAGATAATTTGGTGAAGGGAAGAAAATTAATACCTCGGGAAACGCAAATACTTCCCTAGTATTTTATCTCTGCTTTCTCAAGATCTGAACTCAGAACTTCCAAGTCAAAATCACTATCTTGACATTTAATACATCCTGATATATTTTTCTTTTCTACATTTTTCCTTCTAAACTTCTGCAGAGGTTTGGTACCACGACATACTGGGGCAGCAAGCTCCATAATTTCACTATATATTGTGTGGACCTGCGCTGCCCTTACTGTGTTCTAAACATCTTAGCTAATAGTATCATTCAATATCCTTAATTCTTAAAAGACACAATAGATAATGATTAGATATCAAATTTCTGTACACCAGTTGTCACTTTATAAGCCCATCATATTGCCCTGCCTTGTACATTTTTTTCCCCCAGGAGAGAATGTCCCCATCTATTATTTGTTATTTTTATTTAAAATATTCTGTACTTTAGGTCATGCTTGCTCTAATTCTAGTATATTTTCTTCAAAATGGGAGAACAAGAATTTAGATAGCATTCTGAAGGTAGACATGCTTTGCATTTTACACTGTTTTCTGATTTTTCCTTAGTTCTTTCCTAACATTGCTTGCCTTTTTGACCACTGTTGAACATCACGTTGATATTTTCATAGGCCAACCTGTTACAACTCCAAAATCTGTTTATGGTATGTTCACTGTATGATGAGCCAACAAGATACTGAAATGTCTAACAGTATCTTTAGAGAAATTAAACTTCCCCTAAAAGCCTTGTCATACTGACAGAAAAATGGCAGTTACCTAAGTATTCTCACTATTAGACACCATTATTTTTAGTTAAAAAACCTGCTGGACTGGCAACCCTATAATGCAAGCATAAAATTATTTTTACTTGACCATGATTTCTCTTACTAGCACCCGACTTCTTTTCAAAAGAACCTACTCTTGAAGAGCCTATGTAGAAATACCACATATATCAAACAAAAAAAGTGATGTTACTATAAGAAATGTATGGAATTTTGAGTTTACACAAACAAAAGCATTAACACTACTCATCGTATTACTCTGGCTTAATTGCAGTACCACCTGCAATGGGAATAAGTATGCAAGCGGCTTATATGCATGTCAACAATTGCAAGGTGATGCAGATCTTAGTAAACACACCTTCTGAAAATTTATGCTGCAATATTCTGGGTTACTTGGCTTGCAGTACTCTTTGCTCTTTGCTCTTACTTTCTGTGAAAATATTGCTGCTCTTACTGTCCAT
>NW_010555408.1:7968-15391 GCF_000687285.1 Phaethon lepturus | reverse complement strand
TCATAGGCAACAGGTTTTATTAACTCTAAGTGCCAAAAGAAAAATATCAATAGTAAAGGAGCCTTTTTTTTAAAAAGGAGACGTTGGTTGGTAGCCAGGCTAGGTGGACCAACATAAATCACGGAAGTAATTGCATGGGATAGAAAGCAAACTCTTGTGATATATTATTGTGACATTCCTATAGTCCAGTTATGGCCCTCAAAATGAGATTTTTAAGTATAAAATTGCAGATCTGACCACCTTATTGCTATAGTTTCACAGCTATTCTGTTTATCTGGCTGTATCTCTTGTATGGATTTAATTTATGATTCCCTCTGGTTACGGAGCTGACTCCACACCTTTTATTCTCACTGAGATGACTAAGTAAAAAGAGTTAAGAACATATATTACGATGAATAAATGAAAGAATCTTCAGATTCTTCAGAAAGAAGATGTAACATTCAAAGGTGAATTGGATTAAACTGGTCGCCTAAAACAAGTGCTGCAGTTTGGGGGTGGGAGGGGAAGTAAGAGCAGGAAGCAATGACCTGACATTTGCAGTTCATTTATGCCCTGTTCGGATGAGAAAACGAACTGCTAGCAAGAGTTGGACGTGAGCTATTAAGATTCTCTATTGCTGACAGACACGATTAGATCTTGTGGCAGCCCAGGGTGAAAAATAAACACGAAAGGGGTAAATTCTTTGTTGATGTAAATCGCCATCTCTCCCTTCAATGCTCTTCGGGGAGCTATGCTAACTCACAGTGCCTGAGGAGCTGCCTGGAGAGACCTGGTCACTCCCTCCCTCTGTGGATGTAACTCTCGTTAACATTAGTAGCACCTACCTCGTTCGGAAAAAATAACAGATGATGAAGGTTGTTTGTTCATCCGTTTTTAAAAGATCAGTAGAAGTAGTACTTTCAGTCATTCCTTGTAAGAAATTGTAACTAAATGTCTATTTTTATGAATATGTTACGGACTGGTGAAAAATGCTTGTTGCAAGATATTTTTATAGACTTTAAAGTGATACTTTTGAAAATAGTGGATCGGTTCTACCCCCACAAGGCAACAGTTTCCTCTTACAAATCCTCACAAGGATTTTACAGATTATGAAGCTCAAAATTCATATTTGCTTTTTTAAAAACAATATTATTGCTCTGTATCTGCCATACCTATATTGTTAGATTCAAGTTACAAATTCCACTGGAAATATGTAACAAGCTTCAACTTCTGTGTTCCCTTCCAGAAGGACAAGCTATTAACCCCATCCCAATTGCTGTTGGGTGGATTCCAAAGACCTTTTTTTTCCTTCTACTTAAAGTGAAATTAGTACTCATGAAAATTGGTGTAAATTGTTACATTTCTGTTGTTTCAAATCCCATATATTCACTGTGAGAGATCTGCTTGCTGGTGTGTTAAAGGTGGGATCATTCTTCGCAGACACCACAAAGCCACTGTGCATAATAGTCAGCGTGAACAGGAGCTGCTCCATCCGTGCTATGTTTGGAAATATGGGGATAAAATGTAGTAAGAAACATTCCTCCTCCACACTTACTCATAGGCCTCTATGCTGTCTTTATGGTGGGCTTGCAAAATGTGCTGGGAGGAATTCTAGGGTATCATGGGTTGGAGAATCACTGCAGTGGGGACTGTGAGAAACGGGCATGTTTCTAGGAAATGCGCAGGTTGACACTGTGAAGAACTTAACCGTTTCACCTGCCGAGTACTCCAGATCCAGTCTGGTCACCTCCTGAAAGCAGAAAAGCTGCTTAGTTCCCACCCGACTCCTCATCCTCATGGGGACAGACAATCCTCAGCTCTTGTAGCCACCCAACCACAAGGGGATGCAATGAGACCGGCGAGCTGGCCGACACCTGTACCAGCTAGCCCTGCTCCTTAGTCTACACTGGCCCAGGGCAGGGTCACAGGAAGAGCCCAGAGGTGATGAGCCCTTTCTCAGACAGTCTGAACCATCCAGCTCCTCTCTTTACTCCTCCTCTACTCCTATACTCTAGCTGGAGTTACTTGAATGCCCAGGACAATACCAGCCTACACAATTATACCTCTAGTGAAGATCAGAAATAAATACCACACAATTAGGTGCCCGCCTTTCTTAACATGAAGCCTACACATGCTGTGAGAATGAAGATAATAAAGTGACCCAATCTGTAGTATGATGGCTTTAAGTAGTTCCCAATAGCCTACTTTGCATTTGACATGAAAGTTTATTCTTCATGTGTTAATATAATAATTAGTGTTAATTAGTGGTGATGACATTTTACTGTATACAATCTCTACACACTAGTACATGAAGTTGCGTGGAGGCATGCCATACTTGTTTTGGGGTGGGGTTTTTTTGCATGGTAATTTATTAAGATGCATAAACGTTGCACTTGGGGGTAGAAACTTCTCTGTTAGTGAATAAAATCTATTTTCAAAGGCCCACATAGCGCATTGCTCCTTTTAGATTAAGACTGGCACATAAAGCTCCAAATTCAAGAACAAAGAAAGGTGAGTTACTATGTTTGGTTATTTTATTATGTATCTCAGTTGAGCATAGCTGCACATCATGAGAGTGCATTTTTTCCAGAGTGGGCAGCAGTCATTAAATGATGTGAGGAATCTGTACATCTGCTGGCGGAAGGCTGTGGGACTGTATAGGCATTTTCATGCTGCAAGGCATTTTCAAGGCTATTATTTTTTAAAGGATTCTTCAAAGGTAATTTGGTGTTGGAGTTCTTGGCGTGTGTACATCTCAGCTCTTAGGCTTGGAAGTAATTCTTATCTGGAAATGCACATAAGGGGATGTCTAACTCAGAGCCAAAGCTTCATATGGAAATTGAAGGCATTAAAAGCACATGTGTTAAGCTGGACACAATCCTGAGTGGGGTAAGTAACTATGCTTGCTAAGGGTTACTTTCAAAGTGAGATATTCTGGCCTTCGATGAGATAACCTGAGAGTCAGGTATTGTTCTCAACTTACCAGGCAGCCACTGGTTATTTGGTAAAACTGTGAAGAGTTACAGGGGATACTTTCTTCCTTGCCTAGAGAAGAGCCCCTGGGCTGCCCCTGGGACAAGGCAAGAGATGGTGGGCACCACATCTGCGCTGTTTTGATGCTGAAGGCATCAAAGTTAATAGGGTTGTGTCTCCAGAAAATGCAGAGCAGTTGTGAGATTGCTGTAGGTCACACCAACTTCCAAAACACACAAGATGCCTGCAAGCTGGCTAGTGACCAACACAGAGCCTCCACCAAATCCCTCACTTTTAGCTGTTCCTCTTATACACGAAGCAGGAGGGATGATCATGTAAGAAGCCTTTTTATCACCTCATCTTCTGAATATATCACTTCTGAATAAGCAAATAGAAATGCTTAATGCCTATGCCTGGCTTTTCATTTAAATCGTTGCATACGTGTTAACCTTATAAAATGTACGTGAGATGTTTGATTCTGTGAAAACAAAATCTGAACATGCAGAATAGATCTGTTTGAGTGCCATTTGTGATTTATGGACCATTCTTACACTTTAGTGTACAAATAACCCTTTATAAACAAAATTTCCATTCCAACAGAGTAACATGCAGACTTTGTAGAAGCAACTTTGGAAATGGCATGATTAAGTTAATTGCACCAAATTTTGATTATTTCTAGATTCATTTTACTGAGAGAACTGCGATGTTTTGGGTCTTGATCCATTTTGTCAGATTTGTATTGCCAGGCTGTTTCTTTTTCTTTTTTTTTATAAGGATTAAAATGAACTATGATGAAGCAGATGGCACAACTGTAGAGACTTTCAGATCAAAGTAGACGATGGGTAGATTATCTTCACAATGATTTTTGATAACCCGACTGCTGTGCACTTTCCGTTGTAGTAACGTGCAGGAAACTCATAAGCACGGTTATATATGTTGGAAAGTGGTTGGATGGGAGTGAGTCTTGCACTTTATTGCAAATTGCACAGGAAATAAGTTATTTCAGTAGAACTCACTGAAGTAGCTTTAGATGTGCTAGAAGATAACACTTCTGTTAAAAGAGAAGTGGGGCATCAAAAAGCTCAAAGGAATAATTTTCATACAATTGCATTTAACTTCTCACAAGGTGTTCCTACAGCTGTTTCTAACAATGTTATATTGTTAATTCCATGGTGTCACTCAATGATCGATACCTTCTGATAAAATTATGGTCAGGCAATAGAGAACAGCAATTCCAATTAAAATGTTTGAAATTTCAGAGTTTACAAATGTTTCTATAGGTACCAACAGTTACAAAAATGCTCTTAAAAGTGAACCTCATGAAGTGTTGTGAATTGTGCCTGAGATGTGTGTTCACAAATGCATATTCCAGTCTAATTTTTTCTCCATTTAACTAGGTCCACTAACCATCTTCAGAGGCTTTGTGATAGGGAAAAAAGGAGAGAGATATGACCCAAGAGGAGATAAATTAATTTGAAAACAAGTAGGAATTAGAATATTCCCTTCATTGGAGGCATAAATTTTATTTATTAGAAGGTGCTGGGAGAATGATGTTGACAACATTTTGTGGGTGACAAACACTGTAGAGATCTAGCAAAATTCCTTCTTCAAAATAGATTGCTTTGCAGTACTCCTAAATTCACAAATAATCTAGCTTTTCAACTGCACAACTGGCAGCTGCATGAGTTAAATCTACTCAGAAGACTCACCGAACTTCTGTGCCTGCCTTCTCAGCAATATCGCTAGAGTTTACATTCATCAGTCAGCACCATGGGTTCATTTGTACTTTACTTCTATTTTTTTCTGCATTATGCCCTTGCTTTCAGATTTCTGTGTCCCACAATTCTTGGAAACTCCTGCAGGATTCTCGTCTCACTGAAGACTGTTTTAAAAATGTTAAATTATCTTGGCTTTCTCAAAAAGCTATGTGAAAATGCCTCTAAAATATTCCTTTGAACATATGGTTCATAATATGAAGGTGCTTGTGCTTAGGTTTCTCAGACAGAACACCAAAAGCTATGTGAAGTGAAATCATATAACCAGGAGGAGTGTCACCCACTGAGAAAGAGTCTTCAGGGGTGTGATGCATCAGTGAGCTGGTAACTGTAGTGGGAGACCAGAAGCACTGCACCTGCCGCAGGCAACCCAGAAAAATACCGATCAGAGTCATTACTAACCGGTGCTCACGGGCCCATGCGAAACAAAGCGGGGATTTCGGCATATTTTCTGGGTGGCCGGTGTGCGCAGCATAAGCCACCGTCACGGGCGGCAGTAATTAGCACCTGGGCTGTCAGTGGGAACGGGAGGGCCAGAGACTGACTGGACATGGGCTACAATCGCGTTTCACCTAAAGAAACCATCCCTTCACCTATGGGTGTCTAAGAGATGCTAAGGGATATCACCAGAGAGGGGTGGAGAGAAGTGGAGTGCCATCCAAGTGGGTAACCAGCTCGGTTTTGCTGGCTAATTTTCCAGACTGGATCTTTTCCCAAACACTAATATTGCTATGATTTGCTATTATTATTATTATTATTCTATTAATGTACGGCTTAAAGAACAATTTTTACATCTGGTTTGCCTATCAAGGCAGCACAAAGTTGGCTGTTGAGAGAGGTGGCAGGAGTCTTGTGATCTTTGAAGGCGCTGTAGCCATTGCTGCCTGTTGGGCTGCGTCCCCAGTTCCTGTCCGGTACAAAGGAGTGCCCACGAGTGGCTGTTCGTCGACCCTAGAGCAACATAAAGTCACTGAAGCCAACTGAGTTTACACCAATCTTCATTCTTTACCCGTGAAGAAACACTTAGAGGAGGAGGGCCATTTTTTAAAACCCTGTCCCAATTAGAATACCTCACACCGTAGACAAACGGTGTGTAAGAAGTATGCCTGAGAACGGTGTCTATATGAAGGCTCTTTGTAGTAATTGTTTTACATGAAAAATAATCTGTCTTTGGCTGAGGAAAGGAAATAAAAGTTAAAGAAGTATTAAAACCGCTGTACTGGTCCTTCAACATCAGGCTGGATATTGATAAGAGCAGGGCCTGCACAGAGCATACCTTCACAGCTCCAGCATGTAGCGACTACCCAAACACTGGGGCTACCAGCCACCAATGGCCCTTTCCTTTATGAATTTGTCTAATCCCTTTTTGTATCTATTTATACTTCAGTCTCAATAGTATCATAACAATGAATTCCATCACTTAATTGTATCTTGCGTGAACAAGCGTTTCCTGTTATTTACTTAAAACTATTCCTTCATGACTGCATTACTTTTGTACATTCATACAAAACTTCTCATCATTTGTGAATCCTGATCATTATTCTGTACTTCTAATTCCAACATGAAGTGTGGGGAACCAGTATTCAGGGTGGGGGTACACCATGGTTAAACTCACTTGTGGAGTAACAATTTCAGTATTGCTCTCAGAGCCTCCCTAATAAACTTCCAGTAGTCCATTACCTTTTTAGCTACCACCATGCACTGAATGGATGTTGTCAGAAAACACTTTAAAATTACCAGCAAACCTTTTTCTTAAATGGTAAAGGCTACTTCAGATGCAATTATACATGGAGTTTTCCTCATGTGCGTTACTCTTCATTTATTAACACAAAATTTATTTTCTACACTTTGTTTCCTATCTGTTAGCCAATTATTAATCCAGGACCTTCTGTCTTATTCCATATTACCTCTGTTTCTGTCAGAGCCTTTAATAAGAGATCTCATAAAAAGTTTTCTTAAATTCCAAGTACTCTATAGTGATTGTATCATTCACATGGTTACCCACTCCAACAAAGAAGCCTAATAAACTTCTGAGGTATGTATTTTCTCTGCAAAAGCTATGTTGATTCTTCCCTAATACAGCATATTTATTTATTTGTGCATTAATACTGGTTTTGTTATGGTTCCTATCAATTAGCTTTGTGCAGAAATATCTTAAGCCTGCAGAAATATCATGTCTGTTGTTCACTGGATTACCCTCTATGCCTCTGTACTCTATGAATTCTGTTAAAAAATGAAAAATGGTATGTGAATATATAAAATGACTTTTTCCACTTTACTGCTTCCATCTGTTTCGGTACTAAGACCAGTTTAACTGGTGGTAATATACCACAATAAAAATTAGCTGGTATTGGCAATTTGTTAAAGTTCATCTTATGGATTTGTTCTAAAATACGTTCTGTTCACACTCTGAGACAACAGTTCTGGTTTATCTTACATAAGGAATGACCTTTGTCATTGATGGAGAACCATCCTATCTGCCTTCACAGGCAGTGCAGACTGAGAGAATGAATTTAACTTTTCTGTTGGTTTTATCTTCCCTGCGTGGTCTTTTTATATAACTGGTTATCACTGAATATCAGGCAAGTTTCCCATTTCTGGAATATTTGAAGAATGGTGGGTTATTAGATTCTATGCCCTTATGTCTCAAAATTGTTTCATCTTGTTTTATTATGGTTTTGTATTTCATTTGTCAA
>NW_010555408.1:0-7937 GCF_000687285.1 Phaethon lepturus | reverse complement strand
CTTTCCCTCATTAGGACACAACTTAGGTTTTTTAAAGTATTTTGTTTTGTTTTGTTTTATTTTAATAGCTTTAGGAAATTTACTTTTCTGCTTTATCATGCTGGCTTTTTTGATCCTTTTGGAGCTTTGGCTTTCAGCCTCTCATATATTTCTGAATAGTCTCCATGTATTTTGTTAGTATTTCACTCTTTTGGCTGCTGCTTTTAATGTCCTTGAAATTAGGTTTCTCATTTTTATGTAATTTATTTTGTTTTAAATTAAGTATTACTGTTACTGATTTTTTATTTCACAGGCAGCTTTTTCTGTCCAAATATGACTAAAGTACAGTCACAATTACAGACTATTTTTTGGTTAGTTAGGTCTTAATAAGGCCTTGTATACTGCTCAAGACTAAATCCAGAGTTGCTGCTTCTTTTGCGAGTTCAATGAGCAGATGAGTTACACACATGCAAAAGAAATCAATACACAGTATGTAAGATTTGCCTTCATTTTCCATTATCTAACCTACAGTCTGGCAGAACTGCAGAGCCAGAGTGTGTTAATAGCATTTTGTGACATGTGGGGTGCTTTTTAATGAAAAATACTGTGCATCACAAGCTGTCCTTTCCTCTTGTGATGTGCCACTGCCTGGACGGCTTGTGTCTATCAAAAACCAGTGTGACAGATATTTCATTTTACTGAAATGTCATATTGCTTATTATACAATGCCGTGGTTCTCCATTTGAACAATTTCCATTTGTATTCTCTCTCCAATGTTTTTAAATAAATTAAAAGTATTTGAATTATATTAACAGCCAGCAATGATTTAGTAGTCCCTTTCAAATTTGATAGAAATGTGGTAAGGATAGGCATTTGGCAGTTCTGGTAGACAAAGCAGAGAAGGTCACGTTCCGCGCTGGTGCAGAGAGCAAGTGTAGCTGTCAGGCTCTTGATCCAATGCTCATTGAAGTTAGTTGGTGGTCCTCTGTTGAGTCCAGTGGATCCTGAATGGGACTCAGCATGGCCATCATGTTATCTTTGCAGGTTATGGAGCTGACATTCCTCAGAAAGCACTAAAAATCCACGGGGATTGTGAAACCCACAGCTAGAAGGATCTCATAGTTAATCGAAAGTAATGTAAAATTGTGTGAAGTCAAACTGTGTTTGTTGGATTTGCATAGATATTAGAGGATATTCATATACATAATTTTTTTCCTTCCAACTAGAAGAAGGCTGAATCTAGTTCACTTCTTTCCATACAAATTCCCCAGTGAGTTTAACTCCTGTTCCTCTTTGCAAATTCTTTGAGGAACAAACTTTAATTGTCTTAAATGCAGTCACAAGTTGCAGTTGTTTGACCAGCAACTTTCATCCTTATTCATCTGTGGATACAGATGGATTTGTACAAGCTAGTAATTCCCCAAACGTATTTAAACAAAACTCATCCTGGCAAACTGCAGTAAGAACCAGGCATGAATACTGCTGAGGTGACAGCTATTTGAAATCTGCATAAGTGTTCATAAATACTTTCTTAAAATGTCTGGCCAGACTCCATTGAACATTGAATGTCTCCTCCTGTGTGGAGTAGAATATAAACGATAAATTTGTAATTAATTGTCAGGTAGTGAGAAAACCTTTCGTGCTTATTTATATAAGCCTTTCTTACCCACATGGTGCTGTGGAGAGGCTTTAGCAAATGGAAGTTTGGCATGTAGAGCATCGTGCTGGGTATTGCAAGATGATGATCCTCCTTGGGAGAATGTCTTTCTCTGACTGCAAGCTCCACATGCGTAAATCTCAGTCTCCTCCCTGTGAAAGAGGGGGAAGTGACTACTGACAGTGCTGTAAAAGAATGCTATATTATCAGCATTGCTAAAACTGGTGGGATGATTTGAGAGACTGGAAAGTTAAAATCCACTGCTACTGAACTCTTCAGAATGGGTTACAGAATTGGGCTGACAGCATTCTCTCAGAGGACGCCCTTATTTGCCAGGCCGTATTTCCCTGGAAGGATAAACTCGTATTCAGGATCAGATTAAAAACTCTACAGCTATATGAAGGAAAATGCTGAGCTGGGACAGTTGCTCTGCTGGAACAAAAGTGTTCAAGATTTCCAAATTCCTGAATTCCTCCTCCTTCCCCTGCAATGCTAACCTGCAGGTGAAATTACAGGAATGACAGGAAGGTTTTCTGGGAGCTCCTTCTGAGCTCCAACACTGACCTCAGAAAGAGATGGCCCATATTCTGTTAAACACATGCCCCTAACCATGTCTGCAACGGTGTCCTCCAATGTTGGCATCCTGCAAAAGGGTAGGATAAGGATGTAGTAAAAGTCTGAGTCTGCAGCATGAGGACAGTAATGAGCAAAACTGATGTTATGAAATTGAGTGAGGCAGTCAATATTGATTTCAATATATTATGGAACAGCCAAAAATGGACAGTGTTGAGTTATGCCAAAAATCCAAATGCAAAAGACAAATGAGCTATGCCAGATGGCTCTGGCTATCAAGACAGCGATCCCCAGAAAAATAATAATAGGATGATTCGATATTCAGCTGACAAAAAATTCTAATTACATTAAAACCAATCATTGTGACTCTACGGAAAACAAATCTTCTCAAAGAAACCTGATTTTATTCCCTGATGAAAGTGCAAACTTGGTAGCTACAGAATACAGTGCGGATGAAATATATTGCATTTCTATAAGGCACTGAATTAGTATTACAGCGTATTTTTATTAAAAAAGCACTATGCAATGTCAGGAAAACAGGTGTCATAAATTAAAACTCAGCACACTGACCTCAGCAAGCATAGAGTGACCATCAAATGCGATTATGTCTCCTGCATTGCACAGAGCTTGGCAAAGGGTCTAATGCCTCACTGTCTTCATCAATGATATACAAAGCATACTTGCTGACAAAAGTGCAGATTTGTGAAATAGTAATTAATGGGGAGAAAAGGGAAGATTCAGATCTCTTGGTAAGCTAGGCCCAGTATAAGAAAATGCATACTAATTCAGTCAAATGTTAACCATAAAAACAGCAATAAAGCATATGTGCAACTTACATAGGAGAATTGTAGCCCTGAAAGAAGTCCTAAATATACAACATGGTTTAGACAAGCTGCATCAAAAAAACCCCAACACGAAATACGAACAGCTAATGTCATCCTTGAGAGAGTGGGAACTTTACCTCAATGTAAGGAGTATTAGTATTAATTTTGCTATTCTTTCTTCAGTTCTGTTGTCAACATTTTCAAAAGAAAGTTAAAATATTGAAAAGAGATGGGGATAAAACTCTAAATTATTTGAGGGCTGAAAAAAAATGCCCTATAGCAGGAATCTATATCCGCTTAGTCTATCTGGTTTGTCAAAAAGAGATACAGCTTGATTTATCAAAAAATATTTCATTTCCTCCAAGCAAACAAAGCCAGTAGGAACTACAGGACTCTGTATCCTAACGTTAAATGCGTAACAAGTACCAATTGCTGGTAAGCCAACAAATTCCAATGAGAAAAAAGACCGGCATTTTTACTTGTGATGGTTATTAACCACTGGGAGAAATGACTGAGGAAAGTGAAACATTTTCAGACTTCTGATGTTGTTTAATCAAAATTTGCTGCAGATGTTCCGGAACAGTCTTGTTCAAAATGCAAGTCACTGGACACAGCGCAGTGGGATGTGGAGTGAGGGTATGGGCTGCCATTGTACAGGTGGTCAGACATGAGGAGCTGACGGTTCTTTCCGGCATGAAATCCTCTTCATTTACGGATAGTTTTGATTATGTAAGCAGGCAGGAAAAACCTTTAAGTTAAAGAGTAGCTTTACACTCATGTGTTTGCTCATCTGCTTAGCTGTCTCGGAAAGTTCAAGGTATCCTGTGCTGTTGACACTGATTGTAGAGGAAGAGAAACTCAGGATGAAATAATCCCCTCAGTCAAATTAAGTCCACTGTTGCAATTTATATGCATTATTTTAAGTCTTTATTTGTTCCCTTACCAGCAGTTAGTGCTTGTTAGGCATTTTACTGTTAGATTACAGAGCCCTTTAGTTCCTACTATTTTTGTTTGCTTGGGGGAAATTTTTTGTTTCATGCAGATTTTGTACTGCGCATGCTCTCTTACTTGTGACATACATGTTGGCCTCCGTGACTGAAGAGCACAGCAAGTTTTCCAAGGATGCACTGACATTTTTCTATGGGCTCATTAATTAGAACACTACTTTGCACCTAAAATGATATAATTCATCTGACAGCCCATGCAAAATAAAACAAAAAAACCCCACTATGGAAGAAAACAAGAAGTTGATAGCCAGGGTAATTAACATTTTTACCCAGCAGTTTTTCTAGAAAGGAACTCAGTAGTGAATTCTGTGAATATTTGTTTTAATTTTAACAGAGAAAATATGGACATTGGTATTTTCTGGTTGTTTCAGAACACAACCAGCATGATACAGATGCTATCCCTTCATGCAATGAACATGTTAATGTGCTCTTACAAGGCAATTTAGAGTATAGTCATGTTTGAAAACTCGTCGTCCTTGTCACACCTGCTTGTTCTTTTCCTACTGAGTCTGAATATATACGAAATAATGTATTCCACTTTTGTCATAGCTGTGGTGTTGCCTGTGAAGTGTGAAGCAGAAATGTGCTGGTACCACAAATACCCAAAGTCACATCACTGCTTTTTATGGTTCATATCCTGAGGACATGTGAATAATAAAACGCTCTTTCAAATTCTGGCAATACATCTGCGTTTACATTCAGAACTATGATTCGGCTTTAATGAAGTTAGTGGGAGATTAGCTACTGACTGAAGTTTAGCCATACATCTGACTCTATGGAAAGGTCCTTTAAGGTGCAGAATACTCTTGCTTCATCCCAAAAGGCATGTGAACACTAGCTTAACTTTAAGCGCTAGAATTATGGGGGACGAGAATTAACCATACACTTACAGGACACAGTTTCTGGAGATTGCTCACATCACAGCAGTGTCCAGTGCCTTACAAGATTAGACGTGATGTGCTTATCTCACACTAAAGACGGGCTTTCTACCGGTAAAGCTAACATGTATAAGCCTTGCAGAGGTCTGTGTAGTGGGTTAGGCCCGGGGGAAACCAAGCAGCCTCAGAACCGTGCGTATTAGAGGGTTATGAAAACTGAGGAGTGGATTGACTAAAGGCTGCAGAAAAAGGGCAGGATTTTGGATGGGCTGCTTTGAAGGGACAGGTAATAGTTGCTGCTTTCTTCATTTAAAGTGGAGTGCTGAAATAACTGATTAACTTGGCTATCTTTTCTGATTTTGTAAATAGAAGATCAAGGTAAGTAGGCAGCTAGCTGAATGCTGAAAATCCATTGTATTTGCCCATGTAAGAATTAGGATATATTTTAAAGTATTTTATTTGTTTTGCTTTTATTACTCATTTGCTAGAAACTGGATTACACTAGGGCAAATGTCACTTGGATTTTTTTCCTCTCTTTTTTAATGAATACTTTTAGAGTGCTGATTTGTATGTGCTTAAATTCACAAGCTCAGACAGCTCTTTTATGATAGTACATGCAAAAAAACAATACACAAAGCAGAAAAAGAAGGGAACTTCTGTGTCTCCATCAGACAAAGACTTCTCTTGTCAAAGGCTGCTGTCTTTTTGGTGTTGCCAGCCTCCTCGTACTAGTACAAACTTTAACTTCCAAGGAAGCTATCTTAAATTGTCTAGCCTTTAACAAATACTAACTTAAATTTCAGAATAAACAATGTTTTGTGAAACAGAAATTAAAAAAAAATTACAAATTACAGCTTATATTCAGAATGAGCACTATGTATGCTTCATTGCTTAGCAGGCTGGTTTCATTGCCAGCAGAACACAGAAGGTGACTGGGAACTGCCACAGAACAAGCACTGGGTTGCCTTGTTTTGGGGACAAATTTGTTGAAATGAAAAGATTCTTGTAGAATCATTTGATTTCATTGAATCAGCACCTTCCAAAAGGGGAAGCATCCTATAGGAATCTTCTAACCAGCTCTGCCTCTAACTCTGGGTCTCATCATCCCATCCCCTAACAATCACAGCCTGTACCTTTCTGTACCAAGTTCTCCTAGTCTTTCCTACAGCTTCTTGTTCCAGGCCTGTATCTCAGAATCTATATTAATACCCAGAACAATTTCTAAAAAGCTCAGTTGACTGTTGTTTTCAGAAGATATTGCCTTCTGGCAAATCACAAAGTTATAGTCAAACCACTCTCCTTCAGTATTGTTCTTTTCATGTTTTTACCATAAGCCACCATATTTCGGTAATTTGAACAACCAGGTATACGCATCTCTGGATCATACAGAATTGATGATCATGCCCTCAGTCACCAGGAATTACATTTTCTTTAGACTGAAAAAAAAAAAAATCTGTCTGAGATGACCTGCAAGCTTACTTTTCAGACAGGCAAAAAATTTGAAAAAGGCTTTGTAGTAATTTGTCCTGTTTTCAGCTGGGATAGAGTTAATTTTCTTCCTAGTAGCTAATATAATGCTGTGTTTTGGACTTAGTATGAGAATAATGTTGATAACCCACTGGTGTTTTTAGCTGTTGCTAAGTAGTTGTAGGGCTTATACTAAGTCAAGGACTTTTCAGCTTTCCGTGCTCTTTGCCTGCTGGGGAGGTGCACAAGAAGCTGGGAGGGGGCACAACCAGGACAGCTGACCCAGACTCACCAAAGAGGTATTCCATACCATATAATGTCATGCCCAGTATATAAACCGGAGTTGTCGGGCGGGGGCAGGAATTGCCGCTTGGGGATGGACTATCAATCACCAGGTGCTGAGCAATTATTGCATTGTGCATCACTTGGTTTATTATCCTCCTCCTCCTCCTCCTCCTCTTCCTCCTCCTCCTCCTCCTCTTCCTCCTCCTCCTCCTCCTCTTCTTTTGCTGTCCTATGAAACTGTTTTTATCTCAACCCATGAGGTTTTTTCCAATTCTCTCTCCCATCCCACCTAGGGGGGGAGGCGAGCAAGTGGCTACATGGGTGCTTAGTTGCTGGCTGGGGCTAAACCATGATATCATTATGATTAGATCATAATTAGCCTTTTATTATTGTAAGTTATTTTAATCTGAAAATAGAATTCACTTTCAGCCTGACTTCACTGATGTCAGTGGAAGATTTGCCACTGATTTCTGTAGGAAGAAGTTTTGGGTATAATTATTACACAATTTCAATGGAAATGTACATGCATAGGAGAAAAATTTACATGTATATGAGGAAAGAGGCTTATAAAACAAAGGAGCTGAAGGAAAACCTGTACATCTTCCTAACAGAAACAATATTTCTTCAGTTTGCCTTATTTTTATGTAGAAAGATTTCAGGGGTACATCCTAAAAATGAAATCTTTATAAAGAATTTCTTCATGGTAATGTACATTTGAATTTCAGTCTCACGAAAACTTGGCTTTGTACTGCTACTAATTATCTTTGTGGTGACAAAAGCCATTGTTGTTTAGAATAAAGGGAAAATAGTGTTCTCCATACTGTAATCAGGAGCACCAATAGGCAAACATGTACATTTTACTGAACAAGAGGGTGGGAATGATGCACACCTGCAAGCAAACATGTTTTACCCTTAATTTCTGCAACTTTGATTTTATTCAGAGCATTTAGGTTCTGCATGCATCAAGGGGTTCTGCTTCACTGCTAAGGGATCCAAATGTGTTTCATAGTTACATGAAGAAACAAAAAAAAAAAAAAAAAAAAAAAGAGGAGGTTTTACCTTAATCCTAACTCACCTTGAAATGGTGGTTGGCTACAGCTCAGCAGGAGAGATAGGGAATTCATTCATGTCTTCATTATGGAAAAAAGGGTTTTGGAGAACTGAAAATAAATTATTTCAACATGATAAAAATGTTTTTGTTCTGGGGCACTCTTAGTAAGAGCCAAGGAGGGAAACATGATGATGGTTCTTATTTCACAGAATCACA
>NW_010555407.1:28662-33529 GCF_000687285.1 Phaethon lepturus | reverse complement strand
CGGGTGCGGGAAGGTAATTAAACCTGTCTCGGTATTTCTGTTCGTTGTTGTTGCTGCTTCCCGAGGCTCAACAAGCCTAAATGCAACTTCCGCTCAAATTAAGCTCTGGGATAAAAAATAATAAAAATAAAAGGTCTTAACGGCGGGGTTTTATTTCCGCGTATTGAAGCTGGAGCCTGAGATTTACAGACACCCCTTCCCACCCCCCATGGAAAGAAACCTTCAAATAAAGATGTCTCCAGCTGAAATGACCATTATTATCCACACGCCGACACACACACACATATATATAATGCATATATACACACACCTACCTATATATAAACCCCAAATCTGTGCCTCTACCCGCTAATGCTTAGGGTACATTCCTCCCCATTACAACGGCATTTGCACATTTATAGGAGGAATAAAGGAAAAAAAAAGAAAAAAAAAAGATGCATGATACATGCGGAGGAGCCTTCCCTCTGCCATCCAGAGAAAGAAGAACTAAAAGGATTATAAAAGTTCAGATTAAAATGATATAAAATCTAGCATTTGGCTCCAACACTAGTGCCTTGGTCCTCTGTAGCTAATCTGTATGCACTCTGTGACCTCCTCGCAGCGAACCCTGCTAAATATATTATTCCCACGGGGGCTTTCACTGCTGCTTGGTGTCAGAAATCAATATGTATGAGGCGCGTGGATGGGAATTTCTAATAGATCTGCCTGGCCCTGTGCTGCTTTTCAATATCTGCCTTGGACTATTAGTGCCGGCTCGGTGCCTGTGAAATAACCGAGATAATCTTTTAAGGTGCACTGTTAAGGTGGAACCTAAACGTTGCCGTTTCAATTAAAACAAAAACAAAAAAAATATATATATTCATAAATTGGTCGGCACTGTGCGTAACCTTGTGTGTAGCCCGATTATAAACAATGATGGAGATTAAAGTATTAGGGCGAGTATGCTAATGTCTAGATTTCTGAGGAAGAGCTTAGTTCCTTTCTTATTTTTTTATTAACGGAAAATTGCATAGACTGGGGGGGAGGAATTAAAAGTGGAGGGAGCGAGGGATGGCACATTGTCTGTGCAATCGCCTCCATGCCGGCGAAGCGGTGGAGGTGAAAGAGCGAGATTGCTATATTACTGCAGATAACGCACCCATTTTACCGAAGAGACACCAGACCGCAGTTCTGCAACGCTCTCCATTTTAGACTGGTTTGTGCACATTGAAATTATTACCTGATTGGTCCTGAGGGGTTTTTTATTATTTTTATTACTATTATTATTTTTGAGGGTGGCGGGAGGCTTTTTTTTTTTTTTTTTTTTTTATTTTTAGCAATACCTATACTTGTGTCCAGTCTTCCTTTCCCCTTCCTCTTTTGGAGGTGCTGAGGGTGGGCAGGAGAGCGCAGGTTGATGGGTGCCCCCCCGCAGACCCCTGCACCCAGGGCAGCGCGTCCCCCCCACGCAGGCAGGCAGGCAGGCAGCGGAGCGAGGCTCAGGTTTGAGAGCCGGCTGTGGGGAAGGCTGCGTCCTGCTCTTTCATTCTCCTTCTCACTCTTTGTTTTCAGTTGAATGCACAGAGGAAGCCGTCTCAGCTCAGCGCACAGAGGTGCGGCGTATAAAAGCCCTAACTTGCTAAAGGACCTCTCGCTCTCCCCCCTTTTTTTTTTTCTTTTTTATTAGGGGAAAGGTAATCGCTAATCCATGCATATGCCTCTCCGGCTTTCCAGGCGGCCAGGCTGCGTTCAGCTCTGCGCCGGCGGTGGCAAGGGGAGAGTCACCACCCCAGAGGATCCCTTTTAGCCACGTTTAGCTCCGCCGCCCTGGCGAGGTTGTCACCCCAGCGGAGGTTGACTGTACACAGCCCTGGTATTTTTCTTTCGCCCCCCGGCTCTCCTCCCTGCACGCTTCACATAGCACGGCCCAATCCACCTGCCAACGCTCCGAAATGCCCTGGGCTGCTTGTCTGGCCCGAGCTGGAGGCAGAGGCCGGGGGGCAGCAGCCCACAACTCAGGACGTGGGTCTGGGGAGAAGCAGAGGGAGAAATCTCCAACCTAGGAGTGCTCACACGGTGTCGGGTCTGTTCGTCAGGATAAAAGTTGAAAGGCTCCAAAAGGAGGTTTTGCTCATCCAAATCTCACCGCAACCCCCCGAAACGAGGCGAAGACAGAGCGGGATCTGTTTGGTTCTGTTTTCTGTAATAACTGCGCTTTTCGCCGCAGGTGCCACGACCCTGCAGGATGCAGCCCTGCTCCCAGAAACAAAAAGCCATCAGTGTTTCCTGAGAAATATGAACATGGCTTTTCAGACACTCCTCTGGGTCTGCTTCAGCTGCTCTTCTTCTGGTTAAGCATTAGCATGGTGGGCAGCCATAAAGTGGGGGGAAAAAAAAACAAGGAAAAAACTCTGGGTGGTTTTTGGAGTTGTTTTTTTTTCTTATGCTTTTTTCTTATGCTCATCTATAAATAATCTCTCAAACCAAATCTCTCTGGTCCCTGAAAAATTTCACCTGAATACACTTCTGCCCCGCATACTGTATATAAATAGATCAGAGCTGCAAAGCTCAATTCTAGATTTTAAAAATCCACCTGCAAAGACTGTGGGTATTTACACCCAGGGAGCAGGTTACCAGCTCTGGAAAACAGGACCCAGCAGGCAAGACCCTGCTGCCTGCGGTCCCGTCCCAGCGTGGAGGCAACGCCGCCGCCGGCCGCAGGAGCTAAATTCCAGGCATGTAGTTTGGATTAACTATCCCCCGCATCCGGAAAAACGCAAATGTTTATAAAGGGCTCCACCGTCGCCAGCGGTTTTATCCCGGATGCCGAGAGCCAGCTCGCTCGCCGCCTCAGCTCCTCGCAGTATTTATAATACAAACACTTCTAATCTAACGCACGCAATTCCCAACAGTTTAATAGGGCTGAAGTTCCCTTCCCGCCTCCCCTTTCTCAACCCATCAATTAGGTAGGTATATGTGAAAACAAACAACCTATGTGTTTTCTGCATCTCTAAGGAGGTGTAATGGTGCGAAGTGCTGGTTATACGCGTTTACTGATGGGAAAAGAGGAGCTGAGTCGGTCTTTGTAAACCGCAGGCTTGGTTTTGCCACGAATGCTGAAAAAGAGCAGCTTTCAGCAGGGCGGGCAGGGCCGGAAAAGCAAAGGGCAGGGGAAGGGCTCGCACGGGTGCTGCAGCCCCGCGGGGTGGCCACGGTGTCGCTGGCAGCCGGAGAGGTGGGAACGAGACCCAGGACTCAACCCTGACGCACTGCTGGGGCAGGGGCTGGGCTGCAGCCCAGCACGGTTCACCTCCGTGGTGGAAGTCCCTCACCTGTGTTTTTAGCCTCCCGTCTTTATGCTTACGACAGCAGAGCAAGCAGTAGGAGCCCCTTATGGGCCACAGCTGACGGCCACTTCTAGTTCGCGTTACTTCAGTTGTTGACCACCAGAGCTCAACTACAGACCCGAGTCCATATTTAAACAAAGGGATTTTTTTAAAAAATCCATACTCATGGCCATATTTCAGAGAAGTTGCACAGCTCCAGTTCTCGAAGAGGCCTCCAAAGCAGCGAAAACCCACCCGGGGCACCATCCAACCACAGAGCGACAGTGAAGCATCCCTTGGTCTTCTGAGTAACTCTCATGGTGCAAAATATCGCCAAGGTGTAAAATCAAGTGTGCACACGTCAAAACAGCGTGAAAGCCATTACTGGCGAGACCACTTGAGCTGTTCAGGGGAGCAGCCTGCGGAAGGCGAAGCAGCTGCGCGTCAGGCTGGCCGCTATCCCGTGCCGTGTTCGTGCCGTTGCAGCACCCGGGCAAACACCCGCCTAGGCAAAGCGCTGCTTTGTCTGACCTTTTGCCATGACCTCTGCCTTATTGCCTCACAGCCCAACTTTGCAAAGATGGGATTTGACAAGAGGTGTCACGTCCCTTCCATCCTAAAGGCAAATAAATGTCCCTTTCGATCACGGCTGTCACACGCCGCTCATTGCTGAGCGACACCCCAGCCCAGCAAATTACTCCTAGCCCAATTCCTGACAGCATCTGACATACTGTTGACTTGGAGATGCTGCTGGATGAAGGCAGGCCCAGAAGTAAGCCCAGACTACAGGTCCACCCTGCAATACTCAAGTGCAACGTAGACACTATCGGCACCCGAATAGAAAAATCACTTTTCCAGTAAACATGACCTTTTTGAAGGTGGGCATTATACCACCATGTTGTTAAGGGAAACACAGTTAAATTGACTTACCAGAAATGGGCTGGTGGCTGTAAGGGAAGACACGCCGGTGCAGACCAGCCCGCTCGTGCTCTCTCTCTGTTGGTTGATGTTTCACCATCCCAAGTTGATGGTTCAACACCAGGAGGGGTTGGTGGCCCCTTCCCCTGCACATGTGGGCACAGGCACGCTGCTGCCCGCAGCCCTGTCAGCAACGGCAGCGGCCGGTGCCCCAAGGACGCGGGAAGGGAGCGGGAGAAGGGTACTGGTCTGCGATAGCAGCCCGTGCAAGGACACCAGTACTTATTTGGATTGGTATCTGGGCAATGAAGAGGGAGGTCAAGCCCACGGTGCTTCAGAGCCCCAGGGTGCTGAAGAAGCGCTGGTGTGGGACACAGCCACCACCCAGGAGCAGCCCCGGTTTATTGCTGTACAACTTTGGGCTTTGCTTACACGCTCTGGGGAAAGAGGCTGCTGCTGCCTGGTGGAGGTTGAGGTCCTCTTTTCCACTCTGCCCCAGGGAGTCCCCACCACACCACTTGGACACCACTGCAGCTCCCCAGATTCCTCCACTGGTGTCCCACCTAGGTGCTGCGTACACCTCTGCGGGCCGAGTAAGTGTCAAATTAAAAAATGGGCTCAGGAGCTGGTTGTGACAGGTGTCC
>NW_010555407.1:28428-28631 GCF_000687285.1 Phaethon lepturus | reverse complement strand
GCAGGAATGGAGCAAAAAACATCACCAAAACGTGAAACAGGGAGCCCAGAGCAGCATCGCGTAGCGCAGAGCCGCACAGAGCCAGCACAGGCGTCGCGTCACGCCGCAGCTCTCCCGTGCCAGTCCCGCAGCTGCAGCAGGGCGTCCCTGCAGGGCCTTTCCCGGAGATGTGGCCATATCCCTCACACCCCGCGGGGCTCCCC
>NW_010555407.1:24678-28359 GCF_000687285.1 Phaethon lepturus | reverse complement strand
CAGGGCTGTGGGCAGGGCTGGAGACCAGGTACACCCGCAGGGGCACAGCCATGCGTCCGAGCACCCCATGCTCACCTCCTCCATATGCACTCAGGCAGCGCTTGCTGGCCTTTTTTCCTCTCCTATTTCCTCTCCTTGCAGCACTACGACCTTCCTCTGATGAATGGATGGGGGACAAAATGACAGAACATTTCCCGGCACGGCAAGTGATGCTCACGTGCATTTCGTTAGGGCTGCACTCAGAGGTTTTTTTAGTACCTGGTTACCCCCCAAAGCTGCTGTGCCTTTATTTGGGGGTGGGGTAAGTTTTAAGCAGCATTTCAGCATCCTTCCCTGGCTAAAGCATCCTCACCAAAAAGCTCTCCTTCACTACCACAGCTCAAGATCCTGACCCAAAGCTGGGCTCCCCATTAAAATCCTCCTGGGAGCACTGGTCCCTTGGGGTGACAGAAACCACAGGTGCCGCTGGGCTGGGGCTGGCCTCCCCCCGCTTCTGGGCCCCTCGGGAGGTGCAGCAATTCATCCTAGCTCTTCTGGGCAAACGGCTCCTGCGACCACACAACGCGAGCCGGCCATTCAGGCTGAACCCTGGCCACGTATTATCCGGGCGGCGAATCCCGCCGCTCGCCCTGCCTCCCAGAAAGCATCTCCCACCGGCTGCCACTGCAGCAAAGGCGAAGCTCTGTCCTGTGGAGAGGAGGCAGAATTTTACATCGCCCCCCCCAAAAAGAGATGAGCGCAGCCGCTGCAGCACTTGCCCTTACCCCAGCGCAGTCGCAGCCACGCAGCAGCGAGCTGGGGTGCCAGCGGAACTGCCCTGGGGCGAGCTCCCTGCCTTGCTGCAACGTTGGTGCGTGGGTTCCCGAGGACAGCAAGGCCAGACCTGGTGGGATGGCTTGGCCGCACTAACCAAAGCCTAATTTTTTCTTGGTCTTCCCTCTTTTTCTCCCCATAAAGAAATGAGGGTAACGGGGCCATTCGGTGGCAAGGGCAGGAGGAAGAGGAAGGGAAGGAATGGGAACAGAGCTGAATTGCATGGCGTATCTTTTAAGAATTAAAAAGTAGGGTCTGAATAACAAATGTAACCTCCAGCCCAGCACTGCCTGTTAACACTCACATGTCCGCACACCCGATAAATGCAAATACCGCGGTGGAGCACGGTGTCACCGATGGGTTTGACAGCAGAGATGGTCTTCGGGCTGCGGCCGGTGGGGACGCGGTACAGGAGCGGCTGCAGGCGTACCTGTAAGCGTGTGCAGCAGCACATGGGTATCTCCTCCTGCTCCGGCTCCTCTGCCTGGAGGTGTCCCCTGCCCCGAGCTGCCGGAGCAGAGAAGCCCCATCCGTACAGACCAGGACAGCCCTGTACCTCCCGGCTGGGCAGCAGCTGCCCTTCCCAAGTGAGCCGGGAGCCGGCCAGCCGCGTTCGGTGGCCCCATAAAGCCGTCCTCATCAGCACGTTTCAGGCCGGGGAGCAGTTTCTCCTCTCAGCCCGGCGGGCGGCTCCGGGATGCTCCAATCTGCGGTTACCGCAGGCGACAGCCCTCCCCAGCTCCCGGCAGAGGTTTCGGACAGCCCAGTTAGGGCTGTCAGCAGCCTGCCACCCGGTTTCCTTGGCCGTTGGTGGCTCTGGTACCCAGCGCAGCCACGGTCTCTGGGAATATGGCAGCGGTGGCATTAGGCGTGTCCCTGGTAGCGTCAGATGGGGAGCGGCTTTGCTCCCTGGGAGAGTCCTCTCCAGTGAAAAGGGACAAAAGCACAAGTGGCAATGACAGCGTTCGAGGGAAAGGCACTGGAAAAATGGAATTCAAGAGACAAACTTTATGTTCTGGGCTAAAAAAGCAAACAAGAAGCATTTGCCAGTGCAAGTTTCCTGTTCCCATTTCCCTCAGGTGCAGCCTGCCACTCCCCAGCCGCCTCCTCCCTCGTCTGCAGGCAGGAGCGGGGAAAGCAAGCAAGCAATGCTCTGCATTTAGAGTAATCTAAGAAAAATGCCAACCTGCCACGGCCACCAAGATTGCTTTAGCATGGCTCTGTATTCCAGGACACGCCGCTTCGATGCATAGAGCCTGCGTTAAAGACCACCGAGGCTTGGCACAGCTCAGTGCACCCACCGGGGCGAGCAGAAACCCTCGTCCAGCAGCAACCCAGCAGCGCTGCGGCCAAGCAGCCATCAGTGGGTGCCGAAAGCCACATGAGTTTTGCCTCCTGCATCTGCAGAGGGGCAGGAGCAGACCCCAGTTCTGCAGGTGTGGTAATGGCAGCAGAAGGCACTCAGACACAAAAAAATAACTTGGAGGAAGAGCGAGGAAAAAAAAATCTCTCTTTGGTGCAACAGACATCGGGAACTCCAACGCCCACTTTGTTTAAGCAGAAGGTATTTCAAGGAGCAGCGACAACCCACAGGAGCGAGAACCACTGCGTTGTACACCCCACATCTCGGGCAGATTGTCACCGAGCTGGTGGGAAGGTGACACATCACAGGGAGAACAACAACTTTAAAATAATAATTAATGAATTATTACTGACAATTGGAAAAAAAAAATCCCAGTCGCTTACACAAATGAAACTTGGCTTCTGGAGTTTCTAGCGGTAATAAATATTTAAACACCTTCCTTGTTTTAACATAAAGCAGACGAAAAATGCAGCGACTGCGGCGGAAGTGGCGATGTGTCAGAACAGCGGCGTGGAGCGTTGCATCAAAACATGGCGGTGGCTCGTGCCCGAGCGGCAGGGAACCGGGAGGGGTCCGTGGCACACCCCGGCACAGCTCTGCCGGGGCATCGCCGTCACCCCCGGGAGGTTTCTTTAAACAACCATCCTGGATATAACCTGCCTCAGTGCATAGCAGGCGGGGCGGGAGGGTGAAGAGCTGGGCTGCCGGCTCTTTTTAGATGAGCCGGAGGCGAAACCGTGGCGAAAGCCCACGTGGGGCACGTGCCGGCCGAGCGTCTCGCCCGCCTGCTCCCTGGGGCACCATTTAGCAACTGTGGGGAGCTGTTTGGCGCAGCCGCCTGCTTGGCTTGCCCAGCGGCCGTGCTTCCATCATCCGAGCGGTGTTTTATGCTGAGGGGATGCCTATACCCACCTCGGCTGCCTCCAGCCTTGCTGGTGGAGAACCAGCCTGGGTCTCCCCGTGCAGCGCTGCAGAATGAATGCCCTTCTTGCTCCCTCCTTTATTCCCAGCGAAGCCGGTGGCAACACCTGCAGTTCACATCACCTGAAGTGCCTATTGCAAGGTCCCATCTTCAGCAGCTTGTAGCTTTATTCAGACCTTTAATTCTGTGGGCTGAGAGCTTCCAGGCAAGGTGTCTGCCTTGAGCTCGATGTGCTTTCAAAGTCCTAGCAAAACCAACTCATCTGTTTCCAGGAAAATCATTAGCAGAAAAACTAGTTAGCGTCTGTTTTGCAAAACCCTCAACTACGGCAGGGGAAAGTTTAGGAGACAACAGTGATGGATCAAGCTCGTCTTACCCTCCGCCCCTTCGGAATCCACCTGGGTTTGCTCAGCAGCAGCATTTTATTTTTTGCGCTTTTGTTTCCCCTCCTGCCATTGCGATCTGCATCGGCTTCTGCCCCTGCCACCCTGGGGATGTGAAAAGTTCATCATCGACTGCTTCAGGCCAACATCCCCCATCATTTCCCCACGGAAAGTGCTGGCGCAGGCAAGAAGAGCGGCAG
>NW_010555407.1:23968-24545 GCF_000687285.1 Phaethon lepturus | reverse complement strand
CCACAGCAGCTGCCGCCACTGCCGCCTTCGAAGGGAAGGGAGGAGTTCAAGGAAGGAAATACAAGGGAAGGGGCAAGAAAAAAAAGAAAGAGTGAGCAAGTGAGCTTTTTCCTCTGCCTGGCTTGGGGGAGCGGCAGTTTTCCCCAGCTTCTCTTCCTTTTTTCAGCTGCTGCAATTCTAGCTTACATTATTGGAGTAAGATGTGCTGGGCCACAACAGGGAGAAAACAGATCAGCTAATAATCCTGCTTATGTTTCATCTTTGTGGTGAGATTGCCTCGGGATCATCCCCATCTTATAAAAGTCGCTCTTTCCAGCAGAACTAGGAAATGAAAGGCAGGGACCAGACTGGTGGCCCCAAAGGTCCTTGGCTAGGACGGCTGCGCCTCTGGCAAGTTCAGCATGTGCGGGCGCTGGGTCGTCTCATCCAGCTGCGCAGCTCAGTGACGTTTGATCTTGTTGCTTGTGTCCAAGGCCTGAATATTGATAAAGCATTAGCCCTCCTTCTGCTGTGTATTGGGTTTGCGTGGCCAGGGTTTGGTAGCGGGAGGCTACAGGGGTGGCTTCTGTGAGAAGTT
>NW_010555407.1:7791-23873 GCF_000687285.1 Phaethon lepturus | reverse complement strand
CGAGCGCATCAGCGATGGTGGTAGCGCCTCTGGGATAACAGAAGAGGAAAAAAAAAAACCAACACACAACTGCAGCGGGAGAAAGGAGTGAGAATACGTGAGAGCGACAGCTCTGCAGACACCCAGGTCAGTGCAGAAGGAGGGGCAGGAGGTGCTCCAGGCACCGGAGCAGAAATTCCCCTGCAGCCCATAGAGGACCCCATGCTGGAGCAGGGAGATGCCCGAAGGAGGCTGTGACCCTGTGGGAAGCCCACACTGGAGCAGGCTCCTGGCAGGACCTGTGGAGAGAGGAGCCCAGGCTGCAGCAGGTTTCCTTGGAAGGACTTGCTCCTGAAGGATGGCACCCTGTGGCAGAGACCCAGGCTGGAGCAAAGGCAGAGTGTGAGGAGCCCTCCCGCTGAGGAGGAAGGAGCAGCAGAAACAACGTGTGATGAACAAGCCCCATTCCCTGTCCCCTTGTGCTGCTCAGGGAGAGTAGGTAGAGAATTCAGGAGTAAAGTTGAGCCTGGGAAGAAGGGAGGGGTGGGAGGAAGGTGTTTTTAAGATTTGGCTTTATTTCCCATACTCGAATTTTGATTGGTAATAAATTAAACTAATTTCCCCAAGTCGAGTCTGTTTTGCCCATGGCGGTAACTGCTGAGCGAGCTCTCCCTGCCCTTAGCTCGACCCATGAGCCTTTTGTTATATTTTCCCTCCCGTGCCCAGCTGAGGAGGGGAGTGATGGAGCAGCTTCAGTGGGCACCTGGTGCCCAGCCGAGGTCAACCCACCACATGCTATCAGATTCCTCTATGCTCTTTGGTGAGATTAAGATCACGTGTGTGCCCTGAACGGTCTGAAAACTACAATTTTTATGCATAATATTTGTGACATGAATCAGATTGACATGTGGAAAGAATGCTGACTTCCTTACATCAGAGGACTACATGCAGTTATGTGCAGGCATAAGGCCAGCCTATTTCTAGCCTTGCTGCCTCTCCCTGCAGAAATGCTATTCCATCCCAACAGCCTCCCTGAAGAGACCCTTTAAAGGGTTACCAATTACTGCCAGTTTACTCGTCTATTGAGATGCCTTAAACAGCTATGACACGAGAATTCATATTCCTTCTGTTTACTACACTTACTACCAGCACTTCCAAGCTGTTCGAGTTTGAACTAGCCGTCTAAGGGCGAAAACACCTCTACCACCCGCAGAGTCATTTCTGACCGGACTTCTGCCGTGCATCGCAGGTCAGGGGCCCCAGGAGCGTGGGAGGATGCTGGCGCCGGACCTCTGCCTGCTGAGAGGTCGCCTGCCTGCACGTGCTCCGGCCGTCCCCCGCACCGACACGCAGACTGCAACCAGCGTCGCCCGGCTAGAGCAAGCGAGCCATGCTGGAGGCAAATGCTCTGCTTAATTGGTCTCAGCTGGAAGCTGCTCTCTGCATGTCAGCGTCTTTGAGGAAGCAGGTCTACAGGAGAGAAGACGCCAGAGTAACCAATTAAAGAAAACCCCTGATTTCCCTTCCCCCTCACTCCCAGCCCTAAACCCTGAAAGTTTGTTTTATTTTAAACGAGGAGCCTTTCTTACTGTGAATGACATCAACTCGAGAGTAGGGTTTTGCTGTTGGTATTTCCAAGTTTACCACTGATAGCACCTGTGGAGATAGACAGCTACAGAGACGTGCTTAAGTCAAGGTTTGCACCTTTACGTCTCCATTTTTTTTTTTTCTTAAAAAGAGGGAAGAAGTGACACAAGGAAACTCTTAATCCAGTTCAAATCCAAGTTTATTAGCCTGTAAAAGTCTGTTTCCACACAGTAGTCATAAGAAATGAATGAATGTTTATGGAGCATAGCATAAAAATATACCGCATCAGCCATAGGTTGGAGTTTATGATTGCTCACAAAAATTAATCAGCAGATCACATAGCATTGCATCAAAAAGGCAAATCAGTCCTAGGAATGCAAACAATCAGGATAAAAAGGCAAAACAAGTAAAAGCAGAGTATCAGAAAGCAATAATTAGTTCACAGTTCCTAATGTGGGTGACATTTCTTTAGATCAGGTTATTTACCCACTAATTCTCCAAAACCAGGTTGAAAGCCAGTTGTCATAATTTTTCATTAAACAGTACATTCTCGGCCAGCAGATCAGCAGGTCAAATTCACTATCAATCTCTAGGTATGACTATTAAAATGTAGGCACATAAAAGACTAGGTATACCCAGCAGTCCAGCTACTCCTAAAGCCTGGTGGCCTCAGGCACTCACAGCTAGAAATCAGAAGCTACCGCGAGACACAGGGGTTGAGATATTCTAGTCACTTTCTGGACGTGTAAACCTTCTCTCCTCTTAAATACCCTCCAGCTTCTACCTCCTCATCGGATCTGGGGAGGTTCACCTCTCTCCTGGGCATATCAAACCTGATCCCCTGGGAGGGGAAGGGGCGTTGGACACCTGGCACAAACTTGTGTGCGTCGCATGTACCAGGGAGGCGGCGGTGGGAACGTCCCCCACTGGCTCCTGTTTGCTTTGGTGTTGATCTTTCGTAGGGTTGTGTCCGATTGCCAAGCTGATGGACGGACTTTGCTCACAAGCTACATCCGATGCAGAGAACAGCTGTGTTAGGAGATCTGGGCAAGCAACAGGGGTTTCTGACCTGGGCTAGCTCTTCTCTCTCTTTCCAAAGGAAATGTCTAGCCAAAAAAAGAGATGCCTTTCTTCTAATGTTTTGGGTTTTCCTGAAGAAGTGTAGAGGGTTAGTGTTATTTACTCTGTAAAGAGAGCAGATTTAAAGGCATAAGGGAAGAAAGGTGTTTTCTTCTCAAATGTAGGATGCTTATACACATCATAAACCAAGCTGGGGAGAACTGCACTGAATAATTAATTCAGGCTCTGGCTGACATCATGACACCTGCAGATCTTTCTACAAGAATTCTGCTGAATTATTTTCTAGCAAAGATCCTTGACTCTGCAAGTCAAAGCGGCCTTATACAGGCCAGAGAACCCACAGCTACAGCATCTTCTCTTACGGGGAAGTCATATTACACCAAGATGTACCTTCAAAGTTTATTGGGAAATTAACCTATTAAGGCTAATTTCTAAAACCCCTTCTTCAGGGAATGGGCAGTAGCACGACAAACTATTCCTGCTTATTAGATTAAGAGTAATGTGGCAATCCTTTAATATCGTTGGAAAACTTAGAAGAGCAATGGAAATACTTCCCGAACATCGCGGCTTCTTTAGGCGGTCTAGATCCTTGCCTTGGAAGATCACAACTTGCTACCCACATTTCCTTCATTCTGCCTATCTTAGGCAAAACTGCCTTGCTGAAGGACCCAGCTGATCCAGCCAAATATGTCCATCCTAAAAACCAAACGGCAAACAGAAACAAAGCTACAGCGGGAGTGAATCCCGACATCTTTGCTGATGCTGAACTTCACCTTTCTTTCCTCAGATAGTTCCAGTGGTCTCAAACTTTATTGTATGTTCTGCGGTTATTACCAAGAAGATGTATTTCTTACCATTATAGATTTTGGGGCCACCTATCCGTGCCCACCGCACACTAGTGACTGAGTAGATCTTTACAGTGAAGTAAGGTAGAACTTAGTTATAAGTCACCTATATAATACCCTCCAATTTCACGAGCTATCTAGTAAAGCCCATGGGAATCTGTGGAGGACTAGAGCCTCCCAGAAGGCACGTTGCCCCGTATCACTAGACCGTTCATAATTTCAGACTTGTTCCTTGGAGAAATATAAGACAGTGCTGAAATGGCTAGTGGCAAAACCAAATTGAGTCCAACACAGCCTAGAAGAATTGAGTTTCCACGCAAAAGGGTATTTTCCCTCCTTTTAACAGGCTCAGTAATGAGTTTGTCAGTTTTGGCTTTGAAGAATTACCTGCTTGTTGTCTGGGGGTTTTTTTAGAATTTTTTTTTTAATTAAAAAATAAAAGCTATAAAAAGCTAGAGGTAGTTTTAAACTGCAAGGTTCATATCTGGGGCGCGTATTTCTCTGGAGCTGAGGGACGTTTTTCATTCAGACTAGTATAAAACAATACTTGAGGGGACAAAAAGTTGAAAGAGAAAGCATTAAAGGAATAGGAACTGAGAGACCTCTTCCCGCTTCCAAATCGACCATCTCATGAAATGAGTGTATTTCCTCCCTGTGAATTCTATATTTAATCCAGAGAGATCACTGACTATGCCTTAGCAACCTGGCAGCCCTTTTCCTCCTCTTCAAACAGACCTCAAGATCCACTCTTGGTATTGTCTAATGAGCGGGCTACGTCTCCCAAGAACATATATCCTTACAGATTTCGATGAGAGCAGACAGGATCAGTGGAAAATCCACTTCTATTCCTTTCACTTTTGTTGCTTTCTTCAAAAAACAAAAGGAGACATGGAGGCTTTCCCTGGAAAATCAGCTGGCATTGAAGAAATCTCACAGACCAAAGGACCTATCTTGTGTTTCAAACCCTTTCAAAATCCTGTTTTGGCACCTTAGAGCTGACATCCTGTTTATTAAAGGAATATTCGCAGAAAAATGACATGCCAAATTTCACCAAAATCAGGTGACGTGCTGCTGGCACAGTCACGAACTCTCCCACTTATCTGAAATTGCTCTAATGTCAGCAAGTAGTATGGGGAAATAAAATGGCAAGAGGAAACCGTTTCATTTGCTATGCATAGTTTATGAGGCAGGTAAAGAGCAGAACTTTGAACTGAGCAGCAGTAAAACAAAGAGGAAGATATTATTGTCATTCTCTCACAAATCATATTTGTAATTCCAAGTACTCCAACAGCAACAGGATCATCTAATCTCAGGACTACTGTTTGTTGCAAGAGTTACAGATGAGATTTCACCTTCGTATACTTTTCCCTATGAAGCTAACTGCTAATTTATCACATCATCCTCACCAGTCCACTCTTTTTATACAACAGAGGTCTCTGTTAAAGGATTGAAGGCTTTTCTGCAATCCGTCTCGCTCCTATTTCACTAACCCTTTCAATAGCCTCAAAATCTCAACATAACATTCCCAGTCTTAAGAAGGCAGTATGTTTTTCTGCTATCTTAAAAAATCCAGAGTACAACATTACCTTCAGGCATACAACTTATGGGGTTTCCATTGATCGCCAATTGAGGAGGAGTTAGTTTTGTAGCTATTGTACCATCACTTCATAAGCATTCATTCCCATAGGCAAGACTGAGGTCAGCATTTGGACCTTCTCGCTCATTTTGAGGATTCTTTTTTAAAAGAGGTTTTCTTTAAGATCCCACAAACAAAACTTGTTTATGGAAAAAGAGAGATATTTTGAATACTAAAGTCCTTTATTCAACAACACAGAAATATCACAAAAACAACTTTACTGGGCAAACTGAATGTTTTTATACAGTTTTGTACATGCCCCATAAGTGATTATTTTTTCATAAATACACGGTTTTCCAAAACTGTTTTTTTCCATAATTGCACAAGCATACATACACCTTACACAAATATCTATTAGAAAATTTAATAGATAACTGAACAGTTCAGAAATAGGAGAACACTGTGAAAGGAGTACATTTCTGTGGCCCGTGTTTCTGAGAAAAAACCCTCCTAGTTCCCTGCAATTTTGAAAATGGAGTACTTTCTAACATAGGAGCTGTCTTTTATTCACTAAGAATACAGTAGAGCTCAGCGTGAAACTGCCAAATTTAATAAAAACAAAATCTGAAACATTTAGCTGTTACATGAGAACCCACTGTTTGATATCACTATGCATCTAACCATGATCAAAGACCCACTACTGCTTTTTGCTGAATACATTCGACCCTGAATGGTATGTTCATTTAACTACTTTCTTTCTTCATTATTTGATTACAGATATAGCCCATTTACAGACTTTATATTCTTTAACATTAATTGTAGGACTTACATACCAAGGATTCTGTACAAAAGGGAGTACTTCCCCTTGTAGGGAGGGTCTGTTACTAATTGACAGAATGGGAACATGTGCCTCCCTTTCAGCCTTACCATTTTTCATAAGTTTATCTGGGGTATGCCAAAAATGCTTCCATTGGGCTTAGTGCTCACACCTAGAAGACGGCAAAAGCCTGTTCTGCTTTATTTTTTCTTTTCTTTTCTTTTTTTTTTTTTTTTTTGCGTTGCGAGAATGAAAGACATAGAGGAATACAAATTCTCATACTGGAAAATGGGTTTGGACCTTGTGAAAAGCACAAATTTGGTAATTAGAAATCGACAGTAATCCGATTGACAAATATGTGTAATAAACCGAGGGGGTGGGGGGAGGTGGGGCTAGGGCTGGGGTGGAGAGAGACAGGCCAGAAAAGGGATTTCCTTCTTGAAACATCACTAATTAAAATGCTCTATGCGCACTACATCATATAAATACTGTTTCAGCAAAATCTAAAAATCTGATGGTGCAAAGGAACAATATCCAAAATGAAAACCATATGCGTAAATCAAAGAAAAATAAAATCTTGTTCATTTTCAATAATTAACAGGTTTGCTTGTTTGTTTGTTTGTTTGTTTTAACAATTTTGAATTGACATGTAAAACACCACAATTACAATATACAGATCCATCAGTTCTTTAAAACAAAATGACAAAACAAAAAAAGAAACCACATCAACACATGCAACATTAGGGTATTAGACAGTAAGTACATTGCTATGAATATCTTTGTACACCTAATGTAGCCTGAACTTAATTTTGTCTCTGCTTCTGTAAGAGCAATCACAATTTTCCAAAAAGCAAGGCAAGCTTACCAGCCAGATGTGCAAATAAGGCTTCAGTTTGTAAATCAATCAGCGTTTTGGTAGAGAAGACCTTACAGAGCTCACATTGGTCTAGTGGTCAATAACAGAGGCCCTAACCAAAAAGTCTCCAACACAAAAAAAATCCGTACATGGCTGCCATACAAACAGACGTAAAGCTCATTGAATGGGTATTGGATGAGTATTCAACTGGGGACCTCTTACAAACTGCATGATAGAAACATTTCAAGTGTGACATTCCATCTCTGAAGCCACGTATGTGACGTCATACAACGCAAAAATGTAAACACGTGCATTGACCCTAAGTTGAGGACGCAGGTATAAGCCCAGCCCACCCACACTCCTCCAGTTACCCCGGGGTCACCCACGCTCTGCCCGGGCCTGCTGACACACACGTATGACCTCAGGAGCTTTCTCCTCCTCCATCCCTCGGTCTTTGCTTTCTGGGCCATTCCCACACCCACCAGTCCTGTGAGATCCCAACCTTGCCAAAGCCGGCTTCTCCTCTGCCTGCACAGGTCCCACACCACGGCGCTCCCAACCATCCCATGTGCTTCACTGAGAGTGACCAGGGGCCAAAAGTTGAAGGACATAGCAAAAAACAGAGAAAGTGCTGAAACAATAGGAGATTTGAACGTGCTGTGCATCATTAACTGGTTATTTTCGTGCCCAGCACCTTGTCTGTGAAACTACTGGTAGTCCTATCTTGTATAAAATGATAAGTCTATCAAATACGTGGCACAACAGCATTCTCTTACTTTGATGGGACGGCCTTTTCACACATGAGTGGTATGACGAAGCCAAGCAATAAAAAGTGATGATCAACTGATAGTAAGTATCCCTAAGTTCAGTATCCTCCATATTTTTTACATGTGAGTTATATCCCTCCATGCGCTGCCTTTTCGAGGAGCAGACATTTCCTCCGCGCAGCTAGAGCAGGAAGAAGAACGGCAGAGCATTCTTCTGGGGGCCTAAGGGACCAGCTGTTCAGCAAAGCCAAGATCAGTGGACCAACAAACGTGTGGGGAGAAGTGGTCTTTTCTTTAAACATTTTTTTTAAAAAGTTCATTTTTATACTGCAAAAATATCCAGGCTCTCAAATGAACACAAGTGCAAGTGAGACCCAAACCAGTCCAACCGTCAAAACTCACTTAACTGTGAAGAGCTCCACTTGGACCAAAAATATGGCATTCCACTTTATAAAATATTGACTCCATTGACTGAAAACGTTACATAAGAACTCATAGGTGAATGGTAATTAGTCTGAGTCATCATTTTTTCTAAGGTCTCATACTCACTTCGTTTTGCATCCTAGAACAATTATATAGACAACTGGTTTTGCACATCCGCCTATGCTGGGCACTCCACCTCAGAGCACAGTAAAAAGCGAGTCAGACACCAGACAGCATTTTTGGAGAGATACCCCTCTGTAAAGCTCCTCTGGAAGCAACGGAAGTGCACAAACCACTACTCTAATATAGTGCTTGAAAGATTAATTTTAAATGTTATGTCTTCCCCTCTTACACCACCACAACAGAAGATAATTGCTAGATACATCACAATCTTTTTATCTTGGAAAACTTGGCATCAAGTCTCTATGGAAGGATGCATGGTAAAACAGTGCTGCTGTTGCTGCTGTTGCTAAACAACTAGCAAAATAATAGTTAAAGCTAGAATTTATTGCTCCAGATTTAACTCGCAGAACCACACCGTTGTGTACAAACCGTTAATCTCCATAGATGCTCAGACATGATTGTCTCCTTGTGTCTAAACACACAAAATACAAGCGGCTATCTGTACAGTTTACAGTACTGAAACACATATATTTGAAAATGAAGTATAGATATGTTACTTTTCAAAGATACATGACTTTATAGCAGGGGTTTACCCAAACTTTTTTTTTTTTTTACAGCCACTTTAAAAATAGACAACAACTTCACTAGTATAGCTAAGTTACATCAAAGAAAGAATCAGTGTACTGAATGTGAAGAAGCTGGCCAATTCCCCAGGCTCCCAGATTTTTGTCTTTTGCTTTTGAGGAAACCCCTATACATAAATGAAAATAGTATCTGAGTATATTCTTCAATGGTGGACTAAGCAGTTTCTTAAAACAAGACTTTAGCTTGCCATTCACTTCGGACTGCCTTGAAAATAAGATACACTACTGCTTAAAAGAACCATCGGAATGCTTCAGCGCTGGGAACAGGTGTTCTCTAAAAAAAAAGCAAGAAAACAAGTTAAGCTTTCTTTTGCGACATTGGCATACTCGAGTTCTTCTAGTTGTTCTTTTCCTTTACATTTTAGGCATAGCTTCAGTTATCTAGGAACAACACAATGCCTCACATTGCGTGACAATTAATAGAAACATCCTCTCTCCAAACACCCACCATTTTAGGATCACACGCGATACATCATACTCAGTATATAACACACCTAACATGCTGTCTTCCCCTTAGTTAAACAAGGTAGTCATGGAAATGTAAACATTGCTAGAAAAAACATCTCCTGGAAAACAGACAGTTAGAATAACCACACAGTTGTTCAATGGTTTCTGCCTGTGCCTTGGCATGTTGGATGCGCAGTTACGGCTTGGTGGGTTTGCAGGTTGGACACACGCTTTGGCAAGAACACTTCTTTCAATAGGGGAGTAACGAAGGCATTGATCTGTCATTCAGAAAGGGTGCTGCGCCTACAGATGCCTCGGGAGCAGAGGTTGGCATTTTCAAACCTCAGGCTGGTCACCTCGTTCCATGTTTAGGTTGCAACACAGAAAGCACTTAAGGACATCCTTGACTTCATTTCAGTGAGGAAAACGTCCTACTGACTTGGCAGGGGGGCTGCCCAGACTGCCCATGAACTTTCTTTTGCACATGTGCTGGGCCTTGGCTTACACAGAAACAGTCTACTTGCAGAATTGCAACCCTCCCTCCTTCCCATGCCTGCTGTCCCCCTGAAAATGATATCCACTTGCATTCAGGTGCCTCCATACATATTTGAGGACAGGCAAATTCCCATCTCAGCTTTAAAGTACAACATACATGAGAGAAGATAGAGGCGCTGAGCCTGCAAGGGCTGCGCCATTCTGTGAGGTACTTCTTGCCCTCAATTTCCTTCCAAGTCAAAAGATGATAAAAGTGTCCTTGAAACCATGCATCTAGCCCCACACGTCTCTCCTCCAAAACTAATAACTATGCACTGACCAGGGAGGCGAGAGCAAGCCCTGAGATGACTTTGTATCAGTCAGTCCCAGCTCACAAGTGCTTGTTCCATAGAACTGCCCACAGATCGTAGCATGACATCTGAAGAAATTCCCCTGAAAGCAAAACTCCGGAAATTTGCAAATAAATACTTGTAATGAAAGAGTTCTCACTGATTTTGCTGGTGTCATATATAAATACCATGTCTCTTTTTGAAGGAATGCTTTCATTTTTGTTTTCCTAGTTTTTTCCTTTTAAATGTTTTCCTAGTTTTTCCATAAAAATCCAATAAACCATAGACCCTACAGCGTACAGTGTGCATTGTACTTGATGTCAGAATATTTCTTTCTGAATTCCAGGGAATTGCTCATTCGTATGGCAAGTATTTGTTGTTGAATAGTTAGCCCATTTTGTGATAGTCAGGCTCAAGCAGTACACAGCTCTCTTTTTGTAAAAGCTATATGAAAGGGGAGCTGTTATTGTTATGTTTATCGGTCGTGCCCATGGAAATACCAGAGCCAAAAGTACTTCTGCTCTGTCACCAGAATTCTGACCTGTGGTCAATTTAATACCCGCACCCCCTCTGTAAATGTTAGGCTTCATTAAATCATCCGGAAAATTAACTTCCAAAGACAATGAGCTGGTTTGTTGAATACAATCATCCTGACCAGTATGGGTTTTCTTTGTATCAGTGGTCCAAAAGTAGCAATTGCTGATATCCATCTTTACCAGCCCCTGTTCTGCCCCGTTACATGTGTTTAGCGTAAGCACAAGTAGTGACAAAGCAGAGCAGCCCTCCTCCCCAGGTACGACGAGGAGAGCTAATGCAATTGCTAAACCATCCACGCCGGTCTGTGCGGGCTGTAAGATGGCTGCTGAGAGCGAGGTATACAGATTTATAATTTATAAAGAGGTTGACTGCAGAAGAGGCTGGAGTTCGGAATGACAGGAAACAATCATGCAACTAAATTGACCTCAAAAGAACAGCCAAACATGCAAATGTATTAAACTCAATAGATTGTCTTCACCTGAAAACTAAACGTAATACGCCGCTGTGGGTCCAGCTGCCTAAACACAAAACCACAGCTAGACAGAGAGATTTAAAGACATAGTGACTGAGCTGGCCTTTATTTATTTTCTTGCGGCATCAGGTTGAGTTACTGTCAGACGTTGTCATATCAGCTGGAAGTAAAGGTGCAATGTCTGATTAAAAGGTCATTCAGACCTTTAAATACACAGAATAATATTTTTGAAGGGCAAAGCTGTGGTTTAATACGTGTGCTTTTGAAAAACTACAAGATAAGGAATTTTGCATCTGCGTACCAAGTGCTAATTAAAGACACACACATTTACAATTAAATATCCATTGCCCTAACCCCCAATTTGGGAATGAATTATTAATCCACGCTTAAACAAAAAAGAAAGCTTTTAAAATTGAATAGGTGGATCGAGTTAAATCTAAACCAATTTATGCGATGAAACCCATAGATTATACCACTCCAAGAATCAAGGTTATTTGCAGACAAAAAGCGACCCCGCAGCCCATTTAGAGGCTCAGCACACCAACATACAAGCTTAAGTGCAATGACCATCTACCGCCTGGCTGTCTAAATCCGGGAGTCCCGGTTGGGGAATCAAACTCTCGGCGAGATTACAGCGTGTTTCTGGATCTCCGTGCTGCCGGCGGGGAATCGTTATCCTGAGTGGCAGGAAAGACAGATCTCCCTGGAAGCCAGGGGAGGGGCGGCGAGGAGCAGAACCACAGTTGATCGGCGTGGTTTTGCTGTAAAAGCCTTCACGGCTCGTGCCGGTGCAAATGCTGACAAACGGCAGGCTCGCTCCCAGGAGGATGCTCAGAAACCCGCAGCGCCGGCCTCTCTGAGCGGGTAATGCCATAAAGCGTGGCGCTCGAGAGAATTTATCCCTGCACAAACCTGGGACAAAATGACCTCCACGCTTCCAAACTCTCTATTCCGTTCCCTTCTTGCCAGCTTTCACACAAAAACGTGGCTCAAACATTGGAAATTTCAATTGCTGCCTTGAAAAATCAGCTTCACACAGGGAACCAAGCGCATTACGTTTTTGCAGAAGGAGTTAAAAAAGGCAACCAAAACCAACGAAGAGTGAAAATCCCTTAAATGAAACAGCAACAGAAAATCATACCTAGGTATCTGTCCTGGTTGCGCCACACAGCAACGTAAAAGCAGACCCTTGCTACATGCGTGTGCGTGCACATGCCGCCAGCGTATGAAAACAGCACACTGGCAGGTGCTGTAAATTCCTCACCAGAGACTCTGTTTCAACAGCAGAGCTCTGTATTTTCACAGCAAAAGCATTCTTTAAAGAACGATGCCTCCCACAGCTCCCCAGAGTGACCGACCGACTGATGGAGCCCACAGGGCCAGGCTGGCAAGGCTCTGCTTGCTCAAGGCCTGCCTGCTTGCCCAGCCTAGCCCCGTCCCTCGGCGAGCTCATGCCTAGGAAACCTGCCAGAGATGCCCCTCTCCTCAGCTCTCTGAGTCTCGCAGCTCGCCGATGCCAGAAAGGTTTGGTACAGAGGTCAGGAAAGCCGGCCATGCCTCCTCGGGATGCTGTTGCTTGGGGTGCAGCCCAGATTCACAGCTGCATAACCAAGACTCACTATAAGTCCGAAGTATTGTTATTTTCTGCAAAGCTAGAGAATCACTTGGGTTGAGGTGGACCACATTCAGAAATAAAATAGAATAATAAAATATGTCAGAGTGCTACATGATTATGACCTAATACTTTACTGATGTTAAAAGATGTTGCATTATGTAGGAATCCTTTGATGTTTGATCCATGAGAAAAATCCTGCTCTCATTGAAGCAAATGCACACGTTGGCTACAGCAAATTATTGGCCAGATGTGGCACTCCTCATTTCTCTCAAGGAGTCCTGGCTGCAACGATCCAGCTCAACAGAGGCCCTTTGGGAGGTATACTGCAGCTGAGGTATGTTCAATAAGATCTGGGCTACCTGACAGTCTTTACAAAGACCTACACAACCACAGACATAAACAGCAGTGAAGGAACTTTGTCCTTAAGGAACCTCAAATTCACATGGCAAGACAAACAGAACTGGTAGATGTTCCCGTGTTTCCCAAAGTAGCAGGACTGGTGCTGGCCACATGGGGAAGAAACAACCATACCAAGGTCTACACAGAACCCCATGTGAGCTTCTCACCCTGCTCAACAATCCCTTCTTGAAATGCCTTCCACAAGGGGAGCAGTTTGGCACTTAGGCCAGTGGATGTACGGCACGAAATTTGGCCTGCTAAGTTATATACATATCTGTGTGTGTACGTATATCTCAATATACACGTATATGTATATATAGAGATATATGATCAGAGATGGAGAAATCTGATGTTCCACAGTGGCCAAAAAGTTCATCTGGAAAGTCACGGCCCCTGCACAAAATGTAATTTGGATCAATCAGCAGACCAGACCAGCAAACACTGGTCACCACTGGCCATAAACCAGTGACTGTATGCTTTTCTTACACCTGTGCGACTGTGGACTACACACCCCATCAGTCCCATAAAACTCACACGATTGCCAGTGAGAAAGCAAACTGGCCTTTCCTCCCAGTCACGCTTGTATTTCCAGCACCACAAGCTAATTCAGGTGTCAGCTTGATCACGCTGGAAATGACACACACAGCGTTGCTCATACATAAACAGCGCAGAATTTGGTGCAAACCTACGTGCTCCAAAACGCACTTTCCATCCCCAGTTGCCCTTTGGAAAGATGATTCCCCAGCCAAGCGCCAGGCTGCAGGGTGCGCATGGTGGCACGGACCCAGCCTCGCTGAGACATCTCGCTGAGATGCGCCAGCAGCCAGCAGAGCGATGCCATCTCCTGACCCACAGAGCGACGCCGTCTCCCGACCTGCAGAGCGATGCCATCTCCTGACTGCCCTCCCCGGCAGCAGAGGCAGCCCACCACTGGTGGGTGAAGGATGCCTGCCACCTCCTCTGTGCCAGCCTGCTCTGCCACCGGTGAAGGCAGTCTGGACAGCATCTCCCCTCCTTGCCTAAATACTGAGCCACCCCGAGAGGAAAGCAGCCTTTGAAAGTATCTATGGCCCACTTTGTTCCACTCATAAATATACATTACCTACAGCAACGACTTTGGGGAAAACCTCCTGACGCTCAGCTCACACAGAGTCTCCTTGAATGTTTTTCTTCAGGCAAGGAGGCTTGGGGGCAAGAAACCGGTGTTGTGAATTGCATCTCCTGAAAATGCGGAAGAAAGGAAAAGGCAGAGCCCAGCGCATGGCGTTTCTCCCAGCCGCTCTGCTCCCAGTGCTGGAGGTATGCCGAGAGTCCCACCACGCTGACACCGAGGGGACCAGCTGCGGCTCGGGGGGATGAGGTGGCCACGAGCCAGGCATCATGGCTTCGGCACGTGCCGGCTGGCACGGGAGAGCTCTGTGTGAGAACAGCCTGCGCCTCTCCCCCTGGCATCTTCCCACCCAGCCGCAGGCCCACGGGAGGGACTCCGTGCCTCTGGACGAGGTGTGAAACAGCCCGTGAAGCTGCCGCTCCCCACAGCTGCCAAAACCCCTGGCTGCTCTCCTACGCTGTGCTCCTGCTCGCTGTACGTGTTATCAGGCGGTAACAGATGTCCTCTAATAACGAGCTTATTACTGGATTTAGCAGATAAAAAGGGACACATACGCTGGGTCAGAAGCTCAGTGGTGAGTTTGCTTCCACAGCCCACCTTAAGATATCTCTCCCCATACCTGAGCTACAAGCCTGTTTCCCTTCATACCAAGGATGAGATTTAACATTTATTTTAAAAGTCAGCTTTATTTGCTCCGAGAGGACATGCATCTGCATGCTGGCAGTTATTTTTCCACTTGCACTGCATATCTCTCAGGCCGTATTTGAGACAAACCAGATTTAGAACATACCAGATTAGGAAACTCATTTGACTTTCTCTGCCCCCAGCTCCACCAAGAGAAAGTAAACCTCTGCCATGGGACGCTGCATATAGAAATTTAAAAAATGTACTCCTAACTCAGGGAGTTGACTCAGGGTCATGTTTTAAAAACCCAGCTCTTCTTGAATAGCTCACTCAGGGGTAACCTCAGGAGATTTCAGTGGGGCTAGCTGGGAAAAAAAGGATTTGTGCCCATGGTCATGGAGACCTGTCACTGTAGGGCCAGATGCTGCCACTTGGACTTGGTGTCAGCAGCAAGCAAGTAGCTCCCCAACTAAATCAATACGATTAGTCTGAGGAGTAATGTGTTTCTCCACAGGAGAAAAAACGAGCAAATGTGTCCCTCATTTACATTCAGCACACACCATGGTTTATTTTATATATTAATTTTTTTCACTTTATATATGAGATTAAATTTGGGGAATGGGTAAACAACTTCACTTTTTTGATCTGAAAAAATGCATAACACCATTGGGGAAAACAGATGGCAAATACAGATCAGAAATCATAAGGAATCCAGACTAATGCTGTCAAACAGCCCAGTCCCAGGAAATGTTAGTGGCGGAGCCCCTCTCCGTGCCGGTGAGCACCTACAGCTGAGAGCAGCCACGCTAGCTTTCATCGGAGCGGCTCACACGCTCCACCATCGGCCTTGGAATGCCCAGGAGGCAGCTCGAGCCGCTAGGCATTGCTTGCGCCGAGGCTGGCAGGCACAAGCGTAGCCCCAGGATGCAGGCAGAGCCCTGGAAAGGAACACATCTCCTCTCCCCCTTCCCTCCCGAGCTGGGAGTAATTGGCTGCGGTCGCCTTCCAGCACACTCCCTCCCTTGTGCCAGCGCAGCTCTTTTGGCCAGCAAGCCGAGAGACGGAGCCAAGTCTCCACCTCTGCTGTCCCGCTCGCTCCCAAGGGGAGCAGCCGGCTTGGCCGCCGGCTTCCCCGTGCCTGGCACCCTGCACGTGGGGCTGGCAGCGCCAGGCAAGCCGGGGTCGGGAACTCCTCCTGCCATTTGCTAGCCTGCAGCCGTGTTCCAGCTGGCCACGCTCCCGCCTCAGATGGGGGCTCCTAAAGGCTTTCTGGCAAAGGCAGAAGGGAAGACATCAGAGGTTTGGGTTTTCAGGTTAGGGGTCTCTAACATCTCACTGCCAAAGCGATTCACGTTC
>NW_010555407.1:3817-7760 GCF_000687285.1 Phaethon lepturus | reverse complement strand
TTTCCCTACTTCTACATCCCTCTTGAACAGTTCTTGCAGTTCCTTTGGTTTTTCAGCTATTCCTGTACCTGAGGACGGAGCTGCTAAGCCCACCAGAGTGCCTACTCAGCTTATGTGACTATTTTGCCTTTTTTTCACTTATTATTTGCATTCTGGCAGCATCTGAAGGCCTCGGGCAGGATGAGGGATTATTTCTGTTGGTTCTGCCTGCCTGGCCTCTCAACCAGTAGGTCTGGCCTGCCTCCTGCTTTTTCAGGGATGGGGAAGGGCTTGTACAAGCTCTAACACAGCGTTAGTTCAGAGCCAAGACTGATGCTAAGCAGGTCAGAAAAGCTGTCACTCAGTGCTCCCATACTGACTGTGGGAATTAGTATCAAATAGCCAAATGTTTTATTAGCATAAAGCAGAAACCGCTGTAGCTGAGAAAAGTTTTAAAGATAAATTCTTGGATACAGGCTTGTTAGCACCACACAACATAAAACCTAAGACGCTACAATGCAAAAGACACTAAAAATTAAATATTCACACCACTGCTCAGCTCCTCCTTTTGCCTAGGACCCGCCTGGTTACTTCTGCTGACTCTCCTCTGTCAGACATTATCAACTAGAAGCGGGCCTGCCTTCTGCAATGGATGTACCACGTGCATACACCTCCCCCTCTCTCAGACGCACACTGCCATTCACCTTCTCCCTAATCAAATCCCTGTGAAGACCATCCATCAGTCCCTATCATTTATCGTTCCCCCACACACAAGCTCACAAAACAGAATTACTCTTGTTAACATTCATTCCATTAATGAGAAATCCCTGCTGGTCCGTCATCCAGGGGTACAAGTCTTTGCACTCACAGACTGACATCTCTATCATCCTCCAAACTGCTGCTCTAGAGTACAGTAATCTCTTACGGACGGGTCTCCAAGCAGAGGGGAGGCACGTTTCTCAGTACCAAACCTAAATTTAAATCTCCTTCCCCTAGAGCTGCTGAGGTTTCAGCATCTTTTTCTCCTGTATGGAACCTAAAATCGGCTATGATGCCTCATTGGTTAGCTAACTGCTCCTGTCCTTTGGGATTTTTCATATGCTGTTGATAAAAGAGCCAGTGAAAAATATATCCATTAAATGCTCGGCCTCTGCTTGCTTGTTTCTTTTTACACAAAACTTAAAAAAAAAAAAGAAAAAGAAAAAATAACTTCACTGAAATGCAGTACCCAGTCAGTAACCTGGGCTGAGGGGGTATTTTCAGCCAATGCCTAAGACTCACTACAGGTACCAGCCGGGCTCGCTCCCAGCCGGTGAGCACCATGTATTGTCCGATTACATGCAGGGAGAGGAGCAGCAACGCAAATTCTTATACAGCAGGTCACCAAAATTCCAGACTGGAGGGAAAACATTAAAAGATTGTAAATGGCTCTGAATCCCATTCATTCCTGGGTATGTCTTCTGAAATTTTCAAGGACGATGATTAAGACCCATCTCAGTGATTATTTTCATGGCACTGGCACCTCCACTGGACTTTGACCTCCAATTTATTTTACATCTGCTTCCAAGCAACCAGCCAGCTGTGATCCCTGCCCCCCAGAGCTCAGATGAACTGGTGTTTTAGAGGGAACAGGTTTTACATCATTACTTAAGCTTGTGTCTCCGAGTCCTCTCCCACCCACTCCCTGGTGCCTAGCTATTCAAACCCACGACCCTTTCAAATATATTTTCTCTTCTTTTGCCTACTCTAAGACCTTTGTTTGACTGATACCACTCACTTTGGAGATCACATATTTAACTCTACTCCCTGCCTCTCCTTTTCCATTTCTGACCTCTTTAACTGCACCATGATAATCATGCTCCTCTCTCCTTGTACCTTCTACAAAGGTGGCTAGAGCTCTTCAGCTCTCTTCCAAGCCTGTTAGTGCTAAGGTTGCTGCACCACCTCTGCATCCCCACCCAACAGTTAGGATGTGCAACCACAGTTGTTTTGGGATATTTCTTTCATGATGATGGAGCAAATTCTTTATGTTAATGTAGTGCAGACTGATGTGCTGTCAGCATGCTCTACGTTCCCTAGGACACGCAGTACACGCCACTGAAGAAACCTCTAAGCCCAAGCAGTCCTCATGCAACAAATCATCATTTTCAGCCTTTCATTTGCAAGCATCCCCTCCCTCTTTCACATTTGTCAGCTTGGCTGTATGCATGCCTTTATAATTCCCTTAGCTCTTGAACAAGTTGTTCGGATCATGCAACTCCTCCCATACCACATGCTCACCCCAGTACCCAGATTCTCTCCACAAATTCTAGTCAACTTAAACAATTAATTAAAGAATCTGGATTTCCCTATCAACAAGGGAACGTGGAAAGCCCTGCTCACCCTCATCAAGGTCCCCTGCTGCTGTATGAAGTCTTTGCCTTCCCCCAGAAAAGTGCTGGGAAGATGGATACTGGTGAGCTCTTCAACTGCCTCACCAGAATTACTAATGGCAAACCTCCTGCCCATAGCAGCAGATATATTACACGCTCTCCTCACCAGGAGAGACCTCACTGCCATTCAGCACAACTGTTGTACCGTTCCTGTCAGCAGATCACCTCCAGTGCTTGGATGGTCTGCCCCACGGTAACTGAGTCACCCCTATGGAGGAGCAGTCACTCCCTCACCGAGGCTTTGCATCTTATAATCAACTCTCAACCCCTTCTGCGTCCTTCTCTGTTTGAAACTTTGCAGCTCTTCTTTCCTCCTCCTCTGTCCTCATCTTAAGTGATATCCATCCTGACCTCCCTAGGATTCCCCATTATTTTCCAGTGTTTATTAAGTTCCTCCCTCCACCTCAAATTTTAATACTGCTTCTTCACTTCCAAAACCACTGAATAATCTCTCTTGTCTCTGTACAATGAACTCCTTGGCAGATGAGGTCTGATACCATCTAATGGTGATCCTACATAGGAGCACAACAGAGACCATGGCCACAGCAGTCTGGAACTGAAAGGAATACTGTCCTGAGACCAGAGAGGTTCAGAGTTTTAACATGTCCAATGCTTTCGACACTGAGATAAAGGAAAATACTGAGTAGAGCAGGGGAAAGAATAAAACTCCATGGTGATTAAGGGAAAGGCATTTGATGAGTTTGCTGCCCGCCAAGAGCGCAGTATCCAGCATGACCCAGGCTGCCTTTATTCTTTTTACGTTCTCATCTCTCACTTGGCCCTAGAGTGTCTGGTTAAATAGGAAGGAACGGAGAAACTCCGGAAAACTGGAAAAAAAAAAAATCAACAGGTTTCACGCATACCTGGCTATGGATTTTTATAGTGTTAATTAAGAGGATGCCTAGGAGTTCCAGGGAGGAGAAAATATTTCCCATAATGTCTGAGAGTAGAAGTTAACAAGGCTGCTGGGATCTTTTTAGCCCCTGCAGAGCTAAGTCTTCAACATTATTAAATGGCTGTCGCATCTAAAGTATGGTGCAACATAACTCAACACACAACAGAAAGCTCAGGGTGCTGAAATGGGGGATGACTTTAGATTACACTGCAGAGTAATTCAATTTTGGGACAGGTGTTTGCATGTGACCGAACAAGATACAACTGTGGCAAACAATAAAGGTACCCAAAAGAAGAGAGAAGACAGACACAGCAGGTTGGGCTCCCAAATAGCAAAAAAGTGTCAAATGAAACTGCATGCTTCAAGACATTGTAGTTCAGTATGATCATTCAAAGATATGAATACAAAAAGATAGCTCATATAGCTATCAAAAAATACAGACACTACAGAGGCAGAGAAACGCCCTCTTCGGATGGTGATGTTCCTCAGAAAACATGGTATCTGACAGCAATTCTTAGGCACACAGTTGGTGACTCGGGAATTGTTAGCAACCGAGGCCAAGTCCCAGGAACTTTCTTAGGGTGACACGAGTTACCTTCTTATTGTTCCTAACTCAGTTGGGTATGTCTGAAAAGCT
>NW_010555407.1:2264-3786 GCF_000687285.1 Phaethon lepturus | reverse complement strand
CACAATTGGCAGCCATTTCCCATTGCAACCAGCAATCGAAAGGATTGTGCTGTATTTCATGACACTTTAAGGTGGATGTTCTAGGTTTGCTTGTTTAGAAATATTTCACCAAGCCTAACCCTTAAAATACATGCACGTTAAGAGTTGGAAGACTACTAATTCTCTTTTTAGAATATTTGGAAAGGACCTGTACTCAGTCATTGCTAAGCATCAAATGCATAACACAGGGTACAGAAAGTAGTATCTGCCTTTTGTCTCTCTGGACCACATTTCTTTTAAAACCAAAAACGCAGTACCAAGATGTTGCTCTTCAAAAGGAAACACTTTCTGACATCCTAATTAATGCTCCAAGTGAGCAAGGTCTTCCTTCACTTCAGTAAAGTGTTAGGTATCCACCTAGCAAACAGAATTGTGTGGAAAATGGCCAAAAAATATGAGCATACATGTACAGGCAGACAAAAATTGAGACTGTAACTTACTGTTACCCACCCCGAATGGGCAATATGTAACACATATCTACCAGCTTAAATAAGTCTCCCTTTATGAATACAGCATGATGTGTATAGCCCACAATATTTTGTACAAAACCAGGATTGGTAAGATTTTCCAAAAGTGCTGTAGCTGGCATAGGAGTCCAAGTCATGATGGTTCTATGCACCTCTAACTGAAATAAATAGTCCAAAGTGACTTAAATAATTTGGAAAAAAAAGGAAAAAAGTACTTCTTATGCTAATTACCGCTCTAGAAAAAAAAATGGCTTCATTCATCATCTTTCTCACGACACATGCAGCTTGTCCTAAACAATACCCAGAGGTTTCATTATATCAACTTAAAAAAATAGACTAACTAATCAGTCATGACACTGAAACCCAAAATCTGAGGCAGAATCCTGATGCCCCAACAGTATAACCTGTATTAGTACTTAGAAAAATGTGCAAAGAACTATTCAGTGCAATCAAAATGCAGAACCGCCACAACCAGTTAACCTCTCTTACCATAGAGACAATTTCACCAGCAAACACACTCATAGTTCAACAATCTAAAGCAAGCAATTTCCAATGCGAGTAGAAAGCCGTGTTTGTACGAAAGAGGCTGTTAAGTCCTTGACTGGCCTACAATTTTGCTGAATTCCTTGAAATTCTGTTCAGTTCAGTACCAAATCCCACCACTGAGAGATATCCTTAGGCAGGAGAAACTTCATTTGGGAAGAAAAAAAAAAAAAAAGAAAAAAAAAATTTGCCCCCCTTTTACAAACTACACTATATCAAACAGCAGTTTATATAACAAATTCTAAATTGAACGCTAATGCCATGGGGTTTGGGCACTTTCTTTGCTTATTAAGTATCACACAAGGAAAGGGAAACGACAGCATATGAAACGGTAAAACAGATGACATCCAACTCCATTTCAGAGGCTATCCCTTGCGCTCAGTAATTGGCCAGAACTGTAAGGAGACCAAAAGCTTGGCTCTACTGGGCTCTCAACATCTCCCTCGATCCCACATCTCCCACCAGCCTTAATG
>NW_010555407.1:0-2233 GCF_000687285.1 Phaethon lepturus | reverse complement strand
ATTCCTGCCCTGCAAGATGTGATCCTAACGCAGAAGGTCGAGTAAGCTTCAGTGAGATTTCCAAGCGGCAGAGATCAGGTACCAGTGAGCAAAGACGCCTGCAGCTGCTCTTGTCTCTGCCGGAGGTAGCTGTAGGAGGCCTTGTGTTGTCCCCAAGAACCTCCAGAGGTCAAAAGGAAAACTCATCACCGAACGTATGTTTCTCTCAGGCATGTAAAATCTGGATGAAAGTGACACAAACTGTTGCAAAACGCTCAACAAAGATCAGATCTCAGCCTGCCTCTTGCTTCCCTCGCTCCCTTGCCAACACCGTCACCACAGGATCGTGTGCCATGTCAGAAGCCCCGAGCAAGCGCGCCGCAGTCACCCGGCGCGGGCTCTCCCGTGCTGCCAGCAGCCAGTTCCAGCGCCAGGCACCCTCCCTGCAGGCTCAGGCCTGGGAACAGAAGAACAGGAGCAGCCTGGCAGAGCACAACTGGCACACACGAGGAGGAGAGAGGAAAAAAACCAGCATTCGGTGCCGATCAGAGCTTTATAGCCGATGACAGCCAATGTGAATCGCGCTCGGCACAGACGGCAGTTCTTGCTCCAGCTGTAAAAGCCCGGAGACAAGGATTGCTTTTTTGCCCGCTTGCGTGGTGTTTAACGGCACGGGGAGCCTTGGCCAAATGGAGGGCTACGAGGCAACAGCAGGGAGGCAAGAAACACTGTCATACGGCAACGTTTCAGTGAAGAATGGCAACACAGGCTACAAGGTGGTCTTTCTCTCCATCTTCCAGTTAGCCACTTGGATCGTGTCAGCTGCCTGCTCCTTATCAAGCTTTTAAGTTCCCCCTCATGCTACTCAATGCCATCATGCCGTCGCTTAACTTATGCATGTAATTTAAAGCTAGGTAGACGGCAGTGAAATTGCTTCCTCTGAGGCCCCTGCTAATTGACCCCTATCCACAGCGCTCAGCGATCTTCCCTTAACGGTGCTCACGCGCGCTACCGCAACACGAAGTGCAAGTTCGGAGGTTGCCGGCGCAGCCTCTCTCCCCCGTGGCAATGCCATATGGTGTTAAGATTCCCAGGATCAGACGCCGTTCTTGTCAAAATCAATCATCACAACCCTATCCCCGGCGAAGGCCGTCTCAAACTCCTGCTGGCTTGAAATGCGACTCAGCAAGGTGCCTCGGATTTGGATGCTGGTATTTACTATTTCAGGTCAGTATGCAAGCGTCTACTTTAATAGCACACATATCAATTAGCACGGCTGTTACGAATAAAGCAAGGATGATGACGGCATGCCCAAACAGCAGATATTTCACATTCGGGCCGAACCCTTCAGACCCTGCCAACACGAGCCAGCCCCTCCGCCCGACTTTGCTGCCACACTAATGAAAATGAGGAGTGGGGCAACTGAGATTCATACGCTGAATCGGGATGGTTTACTTCAAAGAGAGGGGGATGTAAAGTAACATCAGGCTCCTAATCTTCATAAGCTGCAGCTGAAGTTATAGGCGCGGATACCAATCCGAGGAAAATAAGTAGTCTCTATGGGTAAATAAAGATTATGTCTCTTTAAACCGACTGTAAATCTGAATGAACGCATAATGTACATACACAAGTAGGCAGCGTGCAACGTGACGTCAATCTTATTTTTATAGATTTATTATTACCATACATAAAATTTCCTAGTAGTAATAACATTCTATGAAAAATACTAGAGCATTGGGACACTTTTAACGTGAAAATAGTACAAGAAAAATAGGAAAAAATAATTCAAGTGTTTAAAAAAAATGCTGGGAGGGAAGCATTCCATTAAAAATGCAAGAGTCAGGGACGGGAAAGCATTCATGTGGATCTGTCTTCAACTCCATGTACTAACCTTGAGAGTTATATCCTATGCCTTCAATTGCACCAGTAGAAGAGATTTAAAGGAAAAAGAGAGATTTCCATGGGATCAGCCAGTTTACTGTTTATTGTTATTATTCTCATTTTTCGTTTATTTCGGTTTTAAACACAGTTCCGTCCCCTGCCCTGGATCATCTCTGCAACTTGCAGCCGCTGTCGAGCGCAAGTCACAAATCTCACAAGCATGTAGTGGACCGTGAGCCCCTTGATCCTTGTCGCACTTCCTCGGGACCACGCCTGCCGAGGTGGTGGGGGATCACCTCCGCAGAGCTGTCGCTTCCCCGGGAGCGCAGGCCCAGCGAGCCCCAGGAGCTCGCTCCGCAGGCAGGCTGCCCTC
>NW_010555406.1:0-2485 GCF_000687285.1 Phaethon lepturus | reverse complement strand
TAGAACAAGGCGTAATGGTTTTAAACTAAAAAAAAGATGGTAGGTTTTGACTAGATGTAAGGAAGAAATTTTTCACAGTGAGGGTGGTGAAACACTGGAACAGGTTGCCCAGAGAGGTGGTAGATGCCCCATCCCTGGCAACATTCAAGGTCAGGTTGGACAGGGCTCTGAGCAACCTGATCTAGTTGAAGATGTCCCTGCTCACTGCAGGGAGCTTGGACTAGATGACCTTAGAAAGTCCCTTTCAACCCAAAGATTCTATGATTCTATGACAAATGTTAGGGCTGTGCTTCCACCCCTGGGACAGTTGGTTCCAGGTGTATGGGACACCTGTCCATGCGAAAGCAAACTGTGGCCTGCATTCTGTTGCCAAAGGAATTGAAAAAAACACATTGGCAATGTCAACCATAGCATACCACTTGGCTGCCTTTGACTCCAGTTCATACTGGAGCTCTCACATATCTGGTACAGCAGCACTCAGTGGTGACGTCACTTCGTTCAGGCCACAATAGACTGCTGTTAACCTCCAGCCTCCGTCAGACTTTTGCACTGGCCATATGGGATTATTAAAGAGTGAGTGAGTTTTGCTGATCACTCCTTGGTTCTCCAGTTGATGAATTAGCTCACGGATGGGAGCCAGGGAGTCTCAGTTTGTGTGATTTTGCTGCCAGTGCGTCATCCTGGTGGCAATCGGCACCTGCTCTTCAATCCACAGCAATCCCAGAATGAAGGGATCTTCCGACAGGCCAGGCAGGGTAGATGACAGCTGTTTGATCTTCTCTGGGTTCACAGTGGCTGCACCAAGAGCCTGTTGGTACCCTTTTGGGTCCTTGAAGTACCCGGTCCTCACGGTAGCTACACCAAAAGCCCATCGGTCCCCCTTTGGGTCCTCGAAGTACCCTCTCCGGAGGTAGTCTATGCCAAGGATACAAGGGGCCTCTGGGCCAGTCACAATGGGGTGCTTTTGCCACTTGTCTCTGTTAAGCTCACCTCAGCTTCCAATCCAGACAATTCTTGGCATCTCCCTGTCACTCCAGAGATCCAGATGGGTTCAGTGCCCCTGTACTGTGATGGCACCAGTGTATGCTGTGCACCAGTGTCTACCAAAGGCTGATACTTCTGTGGGTCTGATGTGCCAACCCATCGAATCCCTGCAGCCCAGTATACCCAGTCATCCCTTTCCTCCTCCTGGCTGAAGGCAAGGACCCTCTATTCCTGTTCCTGGTCCGAGCGCCAGACCAGGAGTTCCCTGTTCCTTTCAGTGCCAGACCAGAAGTCCCCTCACCAGGATCAAGGGAGATGATTTCAGTCCTTCTATGTCTGGGAGATTGCTGATTGCCTTCTTGTGTCTACAGAAACTAAGCTGAGAGCCTTCTTGGGTGGCCCCTTAACAGCTGTCTTCCCTCTCAGTTCACGTACATGGACTTCCAGCTTAAAGGTAGGTTCACCATCCCACTCCCTATTATCCTCCCCCTGGTCATGCAGGAAGAACCAGAGTGCACAGCATGGCATGTGCCTGGGGCTCCCTTTCCTTCTGACCAGGGCAGGAGGGGACTGACTTCTTGGGCTGCCCCTGACAGCCAAGGCACTGGGTCATAGAGATGAGGAGGAACAGAGATTTTCTTCAAAGCTTTGGAGCCAAGATGACACTCTCTCCACAGTTGGTGTATCCATATCTGGGCAATACATCATTGCCAAGCTGTTAGAATATGATGTTGGGGCACTTTGAATCACCTTCCTCCACATGGCTCATGTGCACAGGACATCCTCTGGATCTTTGAAGAGCTCATCAGTGTCTAGATCTTTGAGGAGCTCATCAGTGTCTAGATCACTGTACATGACTTCCAGCACTGCTAATTCTCTCAGGTACTGGATGCCTTCGTGTGCAGCAGTCCACTTCCCTGAGTAGTTCATGGTATCTTCCTTGAATGAGTATCTTGCCCTCACACTTGCGAGAAGCCATCCCCAGAGACTACAAATTGCTGCCTCCTTTCCAATTCCTCTCTCAATTCCTCAGTTTCTAGCAAGAGATCCCAGCCGTTGGGCTTCCCTATCTTTCAGTAACTGTCAGCCCCGTTATCCAGCATCGGAGCAGCCAGGCAGCAATCCACGCACCTGCCTGGTGGCTGTAATCTTTCTGCATGTCTCAAAGTTCTGATGAGGTCAGAGACCAGGTAGTTTTTGCTTCTTGTCTGAATTCCCTCACTCCTTCCTCCAATTTCTTCGCCAAAGGACCAGCTTTGTGATCAAACCTTTTCTTTTCTTCCTCCACCCTTACTAATTGATGACATGGACCTGTAGACCTCCTTGTCCACTTTTTCACTACTGGGCCAATTACTGTAGTTGTTGTTTGGGTCCCTATCTCAACCATGGTGTCCTCAGATGTCATTTGGGTCCCTATCTCTACTGTCATGCCCTCAGCTGTAGTTTGCACACCAGTCTCAGTCAGGGTATTTCTCAGAGGTGGTTTGCATCCCTGACTTAA
>NW_010555405.1:0-1285 GCF_000687285.1 Phaethon lepturus | reverse complement strand
GGGCCGGGCCCCGCGGCCCAAGGCGCGGGAGAAGCGGGGAGCGGGGCGGGAGGGGAGGAAGGGAGTGAAAGCGGGAATCAGGAGACTGGAAATGGGGGGAAAATAGACTGGAAATGGGGAAAGAAAGAAATAGGCTGGAAATGGGGAAAAAAATAAAGAGAAATGGACTGGAAATGGGGGAAAAATAGACTGAAATTGGGAAAAAAAAAAAAACCTGGAAATGGGAAAAAAATAGACTGGAAATGGGGGAAAAAAGAGAAATGGACTGGAAATGGGGGAAAAATAGACTGGAAATGGGGGAAAAAAAGAAATAGACTGGAAATGGGGAAAAAAGGGAAATGGACTGGAAATGGGGAAAAAAAGAAATAAAACTGGAAATGGGAAAAAAATAGACTGGAAATGAGGGAAAAAAAGAAATAGACTGGAAATGGGAAAAAAAAGAAATAGACTGGAAATGGGAAAAAAAAGAAATGGACTGGAAATGGGGAAAAAAGGGAAATGGACTGGAAATGGGGAAAAAAAGAAATAAAACTGGAAATGGGAAAAAAAATAGACTGAAATTGGGAAAAAAAAAACCTGGAAATGGGGAAAAAAAAGAAATAGACTGGAAATGGGGGAAAAAAGAGAAATGGACTGGAAATGGGGAAAAAAAAGAAATGGACTGGAAATGGGAAAAAAAAGAAATAGTCTGGAAATGGGAACAAAAAAATAGACTGGAAATGGAAAAAAAAGGAAATAGACTGGAAATGAGAATAAGAAGAAGTAGACTGAAAACGAAAATAAAAAGAAATGAACTGAAAACAAGAATAAGAAGAGGTGAACTGAAAATGAGAATGAGAAGAAATAGACTGCAAATGAGAATAAAAAGAAATAAACTGCAAATGAATATAAAACGAAAAATGAAAATCAAGTGAAAACTGAAAAAAAAAGAAAAAATGAGAATGAAAATAAAAATAAAAACATAGAAATGAAAATGAAAATAGAAATGAAAGTGAAATCCGAAATGAAAATGAAAATAGGAATGAAAATTAGAATAAAAATGAACGTAAAAGAAAAATTAAAAATAATAAAAGCCCCAGTGACAAGAAAAAATGAAAATGAAAAATAAAATAGACATGAAAATGAAAATAAAATAAAAATGAAAACGAAAAATATATAAAAATGAAGACAAAAATGAAAACAAAATAAAAATGAAAATGAAAAATCAATCGAATGAACTCGAAATGGAACTGAAAAAAAAAAATTCATGTTAAAAATGAAAATGAAAAGAACGAACAAAACCCAG
>NW_010555404.1:3754-4204 GCF_000687285.1 Phaethon lepturus | reverse complement strand
ACCAGCATCTGGGCTTTTTGGTGCTGCCTTCTTGGGGTTATGTTATTGTTGCCTTCTCTTGTGTTCTGGGTGGTCTTTTGCAGGGGGAGAGAGTCCTATTTTAGCTTCTTTTCCTTTTTAGTGTTTGCGTCGGGGCCTCTGCTTTGTGTATGGCTTGTCTGCTGGTCGGGATTTATTATGCTGGTGATTTGTGGTGCATTTTCTGACTTGTAACCATCATTTTCACTCTAATACGGCCTACGGCACTGGTCCATGTAACTTCTGATGCGGTTCAACTAATTTCTGGTTGCTGTTGGACTTGACTCTTTTAGGTAGCTGTACAGGACTTGCGGTCCACGGAGAATGACTGCCAGATGACTGCCAGGCACTTCTGGGGTGTGGAAGGACTTAAGGACCAAGTGCACTTCTGAGTTTGTGTGCACTTCCAAATTGGTGGTCAATTCTTCCGCC
>NW_010555404.1:1434-2843 GCF_000687285.1 Phaethon lepturus | reverse complement strand
CCCGTGCAGGTGGTGTGAACGTACGGTCAGTGGTGTGTTAATCTACATTGTTCTAAACCAATGTGCGCTGCCGGTGGTGGGGGGGGCTTTATTGTGCATTCTGCTTCATCTGGTCATGGTTATACGCCTGTTTTTTTTTGAAAGGTGTATCTTCTAGTGTTTTGTTGCCAGTATGGGGTGTTCTCAGCCAGGAAGAGCTGGCTTAGGTTGGGTCTTCAGGTCACATCGACCCAAAGGTAAAAGCTCATTGTCCGAGGTAGTGTTGATTCTTCTAAGCAAGTCATATTGCAGTTAGCATCTTGCCTTTCACATTGCCAAAGGGTACTTCTGAACTATGGGGGAGCAATGCAGGCTGGAAAGGCATTTGCGCGTCTGGCCTGTTCTTTCCTGGCCCTCATGCCATCAAAGCCCTCTCCAGAGGAACCTTTCATCGTCATCATCAGCCATGGCCAGGAAGGCGAGGGTAAAACTAACAGTAACCCTCAGGCCAACTGCCCAGCCAGCTTTCATAAACTCACAGGAGTCTCCCTGCTGTGGTTTGGACTAAACAGCATTGAAAAAGGTGAAAGCAAATACATCTGGGGGCATAGAAAGTATTACAAAATGCTGCAGTTAGTTAGACAGCAGGAAAGCCTTACAAATAGAAGTCAAATCTATACCCCCAGCAGCACTACAAATTCAATTAGCATTAGACTGTATTAACTGCTCAAGGGAAGTTTTGTGCTCTCGTGAACACCAGCTGTTGGCTTTGCGTAGACCAAGACAGACGAGTAGAAACAGATGAAATGAAAATACAAAGCCACCTTAAAGTTTTACAGAGTTGTCTCTCTTTGGGAACTGTTGAAAGGTGAGGGCTGAACAACAATAACAAGCTACAGCCTGATATGCTCCACAGAGGGACTTTTGGTGATGGCACCCAGGCCAGTTAGGAAGAGGTCCAACAAACCCAGCTGTCTTAGGCAGGCTGAAATCTGGGTTTGGGGTCGGGGCTGTCAGCTGTCATGGTGGAAGGAAGGAGAAGCCTGAAATGGGGGAGGGGGATTTAGAAAGCATGCAGAATCCATTGATTCTCCGTGTGAATTCTTGACATGTCGTTCAGAAATTCTGCAACTGCCTCATGCCTTTGCTGGTACAGGGAGGGCTGAGGAACAGATGATGCAGGCAGTCTCAGGCTGTTTCAGGAGCAAGTAAGGCCACACACTGGCATTTGAACATGGTTTGAAAGGCTTGCAAGAACAACTCCATTCTCAAGCCTGCAACCTACCTTGCCATAAGAAATGCATGTCCACAGGTGGGAGAAGTTGCACCTTCTGGAGCGGAGACAAGGTCAGGAGACACTGCTTGTAGAGCGGCCATCCTGCACTGTGCCCTCGCTAGTGACACATGCAAAATGCAGAGCTTGCTGATGA
>NW_010555404.1:862-1293 GCF_000687285.1 Phaethon lepturus | reverse complement strand
AGTTGCCCAATTGGAGCTGTTCCATGGGCAGGAGTAGATGCTAGGAGCTTACCAGCACCCTCGGATGCCCCCAGGATGCAGAGCATCCCAGGGTTAGGACCGCTGATTTCACTCTGCTCCAGGAGTGCCATCCCTCGGGGTCAGAGCGCCGCGTCTTCCATGCCCTTCGGAGCCGGAAGCACAGCTGTCCCAGGTTAAAGCTTCGTGCTGGCCTTCTTTTTTTCAGGATCAGGAGCATTTGAGTTGCCAGGGAAGAGATGAAGGGGCTGCTGTCTTCCCCCAAGCCTTGAGGGACTGAGAGGACGAAGAAACAAGGGTGAACTGACATGCATTTATCTGCAGCGAGTCCATCCTCCCCTGCATTGCAGCCAGCCCTTTGCCAGGTCAGGAGGGAGCTGGGGGACAGGTGCCTCAGCTGGAGGCTGCTGGCC
>NW_010555404.1:403-770 GCF_000687285.1 Phaethon lepturus | reverse complement strand
GGCCTTCTTTCCTCCTCGCCAGCTCCCACTGCCCTCACTCACCCTCACAGATGCACTGGATCCTCTCATGCTGCTCCACCATGTGGGGCCAGACATGTCCTAGGAACATGCAGCCCATGAGGAACCCTGCTGCCAAGTCTGCCCAGCAGCAGAACTCCACCAGGCAGGGCTGACCCTGGGGTGCTTCTAGGGCACAGCCTAGAAGTGTGGGACTGACAAGTGTCCCGCCAGCCCCACTGGTTGAAGGCAGGGATGGGCACAGGTGACAGGGCACCCCATGGGTGCCTGGGCCTTATACTGAAATGTCGGAGCTCCTGCCTTGGGCCAGGGTGACCCCAGGACAAGGAGGACACCTGGGGCTCATGAC
>NW_010555404.1:0-206 GCF_000687285.1 Phaethon lepturus | reverse complement strand
ATCTGCTGCCTTGGGCCAGGGTGACCCCAGGACAAGGAGGGGCCCTGGGGCTCATGACTCACTGGTGAACCTCACAGTGTCCCACCACTAGGGCACCCTCAGCCTCCACAATGAGCAAGCTTGTGTCCTACGGGGTCAGCCCAGGGGCTGAGGTCGGCACACCACCACCCAGAACGGGAGCTGGGGTCCTCAGGGCTGGAGCAAGA
>NW_010555403.1:98682-100841 GCF_000687285.1 Phaethon lepturus | reverse complement strand
CCTACACCACCACCTCCCCCCTCCGCCCCGTGTCGCCGTCAGGGAACCCAGCGCCGCACCGGAGCCAGAAGAGCGGGAGCAAAACCCACCCCAGGCCGAAAGCTGCGTCCAAAACCAAACCCACCCTTTTTATTGCAAAGGAGAGATTTTTTTTGTTCTTTTTTCTTAATTTTTATTATCATAATTTTTTTAAATCCTGACCCCAGACACAGGGGAGGCAGCGGAGTCGGGGCAGGGAGGTTTTCCCAGTTATTTATTCTCTCCTCCCGCAGAGGTGTCGTCCCCGGCCTTGGGCTCACCATGATGTTTCGAGACCAGGTTGGCGTGTTGGCCGGCTGGTTCAAGGGCTGGAACGAGTGCGAGCAGACTGTTGCGCTGCTCTCGCTGCTGAAACGCGTCAGCCGGACCCAGGCTCGCTTCCTCCAGCTCTGCTTGGAGCACTCCCTGGCAGACTGCACCGAGCTCCACATCCTCGAAGGGGAGGCCAACAACCCCGGTGAGTGGGTTTTGTTGTTTTGGTGGTTTTTTGGGGTTTTGGTTTTTTTTTTTTCTTTGGGGTTTTTTTTTGTTTGTTTTTTGGTTTTTTTTCCCGCAAACCTGCGTGAACGATGCTCTAATGCAGGCAAAATTAAAAAAAAAAAACAAAAAAACCCAAAAAAACCCCGAAAACCCACCCAAGAGAAGAGGGAGGTGGGGGAGCCAGGGCTCCCCAGCTTGATTGCATTAACAGCTTCTCTTCTTACGTTCTGCTTTTTCAAACGGGTGATGGTTTATTTCAGTTTGATTTTTCACAGCAAACTACTCCACTCTATGGCGTGGTGTAACTACGGTAGCATGAATGATTGGTGGTTTTTTTTCCACTCTACTCCCCCCCCCCTTCCTCCTTCCATGCAGTTTCCTGTGAAATAAGTAAGTCAGATCACGTAGAGTCTGGATTTTCTAGGCTTCTTTTGGACAACGTGGCTTGCTTTGCTTTCTGCAACATGCAGAAGCAGCTCATCGCTACCTTAGACGAACTGTTATTTTCTAAAGGTCTGGGCAGCTGGGTTATCCTATTTTTTTTTTTTAATGTGGCAATTCCTATTTCATCATTCAGATCCTGTTTGGACGCATTTTTTCCTGCAGCTCTGAATACCCCCTTGTGTTTTAGTGGAGCTCTAAGAAAATATGAGTAGACTGTTTTATGCTACTGAATGTACAGGATGCATTACAGAAAATGTGCATGGCTGCAAAAGTATATTTTGGTTTTGTTTATACACCATTAGAAGTTACTCAACTCTGCAAAAGTAAATGGAGCTAGAGCAGGATGAAAATGGCATAAGCGATGTGTAAATCACGCCGTGTGTTCACGTGTGTGTTAATTCATGGGTGTGTATGTTACAAACACATATGTTCCTAAGTGTGCATGTGCAGATATACGCAGGGATGCGAGTCACTTTAAGCAGAGTTTCTGAAATACAGAGTATGAGCAGGGAGGACAAAATCTGTATTTAAGTTGCATAGTTCCATTTCCCCAATGCCTCCAAAAAAGCCCAACAACAAAAAAAAAAAAAGCAAAGCCCTCCCCCCTGGCCCCGGTCCTGTTGCAAAGCATCCTTTTTGCTTAAAATCCTGGGGGGGGCCCAGGAGCTCTTGCTTTTCAGGCTGTGCGTGTCAAAGCGGTGCCGGGGAGCAGCCGGCTGCGTTTCATGATGGGTGGAAATCTTGCGGGTTGGCGGTGGCCGGATCCCGAACAGAGCCCCCAGTGTTGATGGGGCGGGAGGAATGCAGGGTCCTTCTCCAGCTGTTCCCCATGTGAGGGCGGCGAGCCGGCAGGATTGGGCGGCTGCCTGTGCTGCCATTTGATGACAAGGTCCAGCGCAACGCCGTGTTCCACTGAGGATGGATTTAAGTCCTTCTGCAGGAAACCAAGCCCAGGGGCTGCTCCGGCGTGAGGGGGTCGGGGCTGGCTATGGGGGAGCGAGGCTGGAATTGGCTGTTCCCTTATATAGCTCATAGGAATGAGCGAGGGAGGAATGCTGCCGAGTGCGTCTGGGCGCAATACTGCTGGTTTTATAAACAGCTGAAGGGCCGAACCTCATCCCTTTGGGTGGGGAGGCCCTGGGGGGGACAGGGAGGGAGCATGCTCTCTAAACTCAGCTGCTCCAGGGTAAATGTGC
>NW_010555403.1:87205-98538 GCF_000687285.1 Phaethon lepturus | reverse complement strand
TTAAACATTTTTTTTTTTTTTTTAATCAGATCAGCATCGCAGTTCTTGATTCAAATTGTGGTTTTGGTGGTAGCCGTGTCCCCTAGGTTGGTCAGGTAATTAGAGGGGGGTGATTTACCTCCCAACCACAGAAGAGGCAAATTACGAAGGAAAAGAGCATTTTAAAGTCTTCCCAGATACAAAGTCGCGTGTGGCCGTCTGTGTGGTGGCATTTGCTCGGTGTAAGCCAAGGTGGAAACCAGGGGCTGGACCCTTCCCATCTCTACTTGTGCAAGCAATCCCTACTTGCCCCTGTAATCCCATTGACCTTGCTTGGCGCGAGGACTTCTCCTGCGAGCGGAGCTTGGCATCCAGCCTCCTGCCTGTCCCACAGCGCGTTTGTGGAGCTGCCTGCGCTTTCCCTGGCGTTTCTTCCCAAAATCAGCTGTTCCTCCAGGGCATTTGTAACGCTGACAGCAAAACCGGGATCTGTTGAATTCCTCTTTCAGGGCAAACACCCCTCCATACAGCTTTCCCATGGGATGGATATCTCCATGCATCCAAGCCGGACAATCCTGTTGCGGTGGAGGGAAGGGTAGCTGAGGTTTGCAACCAAGAACCGTTACGAAATAGCTTCTAGTCTCCGGTGTTAATGCTGTCTTCTTCGTAAAACCACCTGTATTTATTAAATCGCTCCTGTTCAGTGCCCGTTTTGCAGTCTGGCATTTGTCACTTGCCTGGCAATGGAATCACACCAAGTTCTTCTGAAAAGCAGCGTCATCATCTAACCTCGCATTACGCTTTACTGTTTGAATCCCGTTGTTTGCATAACTAACTTGGGCTCAATTCCCTCCCAGGCTGGGGGCTGAGGTGGCTCGGTGCTATGTTTTCCTGGTGTTTGCTGATGTGGAAATGGTGGCTGCCTGCTTGTAGGTGCCCCACTAAACATCCTTGTTGATGTTGGAGACGTGATGATGGTGGTGTGCAAGGGACCGCGGGATGACAGGAATGCACAGCCTAGGTGGGTCGTAGGAGCTGGTGGTAAGACGTGGTGTGGTCACCTTTGATGAAGCACGGGTGAAATCCTCCATCTGGCAAGGGGTGTCACCATGACTTAAGCAACGCTGGCCTGAGTGCAACGTGCTGGTCTAACATGCCAGAGCAAGTGTCTGAATTGATTTAAACAGTGTGTCCTCATGAGAATTGGGTTGTTTTGTACGTGCAGGACCTGTGGCCTGCCCCAACCCTGTTGGAGAGGTGGGAAAACTTCAACGTTACCCCTAGTTCACGGTCTTTAGGAGGAGGTGGCAGCCCTGCTGTGCTCCTTGGTGGATGGACATGGTCCTCGGCAATGTTGTCGCCAACAACTGAGATCAGGAGGGGGCCCAACGGGAGACCAGAGCATGAAATCCTCACTGGCTGGTGGAGCTGGGCTCATGAACCTTTGGGTGCATGGACCAGGCATGGAGGAAAACTCCTTTTAACAAAGGTGTCCAGGTTGTTTCTTGCCTGGTGGACTCCAAATGAGAGGTGTACTGCATGGCAGATGAGATTGGAAAACTTCAAGGAAGAAAAGTAACTTTTTTTTTTAACTAGCTAATTGACATGGACAAGCAAGTATATTTATTTTGCAGGAGTTCTATCTTGTTTTTTCCAAGTTTGAGGGTCTTTTTCATAATGACAGCCAAGCCTTTCCCATTAGGACGGCAAACCCAGTGTGGCTCTGCTGCATATGGCCACGTATGACCCTCAAAAAGCCCTGAGGAGCCTCCTGCTTCTGTGGCTCTTTGGATACCTGCTCAAGCATGGAGGGATGGATATAACCACGTTGTCCACCTCAGATGAGAGACATCTTGCAGAAAGCTACACTGGTGTCTCGGAGCACACCAGGGATGTGGTGACTAAATGTGGTGCGGGGGGCTGTATAGACGGCTGTGAGACCACCTGCAATCCATAGTGCGTTTAAAGGTATTGCTTGATTGTAATGGTAAAATAGAAGTGAGAAGCAAATATGGAGGGAAATCTATATGTTTCTTTATTAGGTGAAGCATACAGCTTAGGAGCGTCATACATGGTGGCTCAGGGGAGCCTCACAGAGCTTTAATGGTTTAACTGGTGAAGAATGTGGGTTGCTGCTAATTCAGTTTGAGCGCAAATGGCTTGGCCTGCTGTGCATGGAGAAGAATATGGAAACCATATTATCTGTGCACAGAAATAGACATTTCAGGTATTGCATAGCGCTATTTAGAAGCCTGCTATAACTTCCTTCCTTCCTTCCTTCCAGCCTGGCCTCGCTGGGCGGCTTCGGTCCCAGCTGCTCGGAGCCGTCAGGACGCGGCGACCTCCTCCGAGCTGCCAGTAAAGGTCAGGCAGGAGCGTAATGGGAGCCGTGCTCCTCCTGCGCTCGCCGGCTGGGGCTCAGACACCGAGGGGTGCCGGGTACGGCCGCTCCGGGCCATGGGGTACAGACCCGATGAGAAGGTATAGCAGGGCCGCTGTATCCATGAAGCGTGGTCCATAGGCTTTTGACATTGAGTGCAGGATGTGCTTCTGCTCCCACCTGTGCAGGCATCCCCTCTCTGACAGCCAGAGGCATGACGGGTGTTCTTGGGACTTCCAGCGTAGTCCCACATCCCATCCCACCAGCCCCGGCTTCAGAGCTGTCGTGGCTTCCTTGCTCCTGCGGTCTTTGCTGGTCGACGTCGATGCCCAAAGGTTCCTGTGGGTCCTCCAGGCATCCAAACACCCATCTGCGCTGATGGTAGCAGAGTGACAGCTCTAAGCTCTTGGTTTTGAAGGACAGCAGGCTTTCTTTGCCCTGTGCATGGGACATTAACTACTTCACATGTTCAGGCCAAAATCTTTATTTCATTTTGGCAGGCTGTCAAGTGTCACAATGAGAGCATCAAAATGACCTAGATTTCTTGTCCTGGGGAGGACTGGCCAGAGGAAGAGACAAGGGCTGGAGGGAGCGGTGATGTCTTTAAGTAAACCAACTGAGGCAGCTGGAAAAAATGGCCAAGCAGGAAGATGCACCAGCTCAAAGGAGGGCTTGTGTGGTTGGTTGGTTTGTTTTTTTCCCCTCCTGACTGTGCCAGCTGGTCTATTAAAAGGTACTACATGTTCCTGCACACCTTGCCTCTTATAATCTTAGGCTGTTGTGGCTCCAGCCCTATGACTGTTGCTGCCACCACAGCTGCAGACAGTCTCCCAGCTCATCGGGAAGCTGCTACCCCTCTGCTGTGTGAATTTTGCAGTTCATCCCCAGTGACCCCCACTGTTGGAAAACCATCCCGGTGCCCAGTTTGAAGATGGTTCTCAATTTCTAAAAATTTTTCTTGGGTCACTGTTGCATTGCAATGCTGAGCTCTAGTTTAAAAGTGCCCTTGGGCTGTGGGAGAGCATCTCTGGGCTGTCCCGTGGTGGGGACTGGAGGGGCCAAGCAGGCATCCCAGGAGGAGGACAAGGGGCAAGGAGCTAAGCCCTGTGCTCGGTGGGAGTGGTAAGAAGTTTTAAGTGCAACGCCGGACGCTGGCATTGCGTGGTCCCTCTGCACGCTTGCCTCTACCCAGAGTGGGGTGTGAGCATCCCTGCCAGCTCTGCTCATTAAAAATCATGAGCTGGGATTCTTAAATGGAGAGATCTGCTGAGCTGTTGGACGCTGGCTTCTTTTTAATGTGCATGCTGTTGCTTGAGCTGGTGCCATGCATCTTGCCCAGGTTTTGTTTGCAAACTTGAGGGCTAAAAGCTGTCTGTGCTGGGTTTTTTTGGAGAACAGCAAGGGAGGGGTATAGAGGTACAGTGCAACATTAGCCGGGGCTTTGAACAAGGCTACGCACCCAGTATCCGGCTGCAATTCAAAGATATTTTTATTGTTAAAGATGCTTTTCAGAATAGCTGTGAGAAGCACTGCAGGCCAGCGTTTGGTTCGCGCCAGCCCTGGCTGGAGGCAGGTCTGTGGCACGGAGTGAGGAAGGCTCCCCTTCGCTCTCCCCCGCACCCTGTTGATGGGACCGAGAGGAGATGCCTCTGGACTTGCGCTTAACTCTTCTGTATTTTCTCCTATTTGCTTAAAAATGCCTTCCCTCGCGGTTCCTGGCACTCATCCCTTGCAGTTGGAGAAGAGGGAGAAGCTCCCTGTGCTCGCTCCCAAAGCACCGGCGGTACCGATGGCGAGGTTTGCTCCCCAGGGCAGAGCTCACAGGGGCTGGGCTGTTTGGGTGGCCGGCGTGCCTCTTCCTGCGCAGCACAGCTTGCCGGGGGTAACTTTTTTTGGGGTAGCAATGCTTAAAATGGGGTAGAGGGGGAGAAAAAAGTTAACTAATGAGAACAGGGTGGTTTGCTGCCCTGAGCATGGTGCTGGTTTTTGCCAGCTGCTGCGGGTGGGCTGCTCTCTCCCAAAGAGACTTTTCCATACTTCGCAGTGTCCTTTTACCATTTTGTCATATAATGCGTGCCTCAGTGAGGGCTTAATTCCCCCAGTGGCTGCAGTTTGGAAAAATCTCACTGTTGAAGTGCATGTGAAAGATGCAGAGAAGCATTTCATGCCTTGTCGCAGACCTGAGCTGGAGTTTTCAGCCTGGACCAACTTGTTGTCCCTTGAGTTCTATCCATATACTACCCTCCTGTGCACACATCTCGTGTTTGCGCTCGGAAAAGTAGTCAAATTTAAGTTCTGCAGGGGCTGCAGGAAGACTGTACATGAAAGGGAGGAACTGCACGGAGCATCACTGATGGTGTATGGCAGTCTTCAACCCATCAAGATATGGATTGATGGGAGAGGTCAAGGATAGCTTTAGATTGGGAGCTGAATAAGAACCAACTGTAGAGCTGTCAATTAAAATAATCTAGTTTGCGAATACACTTATCTTCAAATGAGATTAAATGGATGAATGGGGAGAGCGGTTGTAACCCGGGCCGTTGCTGGTGGATGATCGTCTGCGCAGTTACATCCTTTGGCGTGTTGGACCTCAGCATCTGAATGACGCTGCGTACCCATCTCACCATTTCTATTTTATACACTTGCATTTGGGCCAGTTGCTTTTAAAACAGTTGATGTTCCAGTCAGCCAAAGTTTCCTGCAGAGTTTCCCTGAAGCAGTTGGTGAAGGTTTCTGTGGACCAGGTGGATCACTGTGAGAATTCCCATCTTCCTACAATTTCTCAAGCCCTGGCCTTTCTTCTTCTCATCTTCCATCAAAAAAATACCATTATAATTTAATTTGTGGCCTGTGAAAGCAGGTTTTTTTCCAAGCTGGGAGTTATGTTTGCAATCAGTGTGAGTAACTGAAATAGTAATTGGTGTGAACGCTTGCTTTATTTTAAGATGCATTCGTCAGTGCTTTAGCTCTCCAGCTTCATGCTTGTGTCTAATGTTACTGCAGATAACTGTTCGGAGAAAGGGCACCCCTTGCACCAACACTGCATCCAAACCCCAGGGGTCAGAGGCGACAGCTCCTCAGGGGTTGGAGTCGTCAGAGGGTGGAGAAGCTGGTGTACTGCGGCAGCAGCTGGGCTCTGTTTTGGGGTTCCCACCTGATCGCCCCAGTCTTCTCCCCACTTCTTGCATGGCACGGAGGAGTGCAGGAGCCCACGGCAAAGCACAAGTCATCATGTTTGAAACCCTTTCTGTCTGCAGAAACCCGGGAGTGGGGCTTGGCACCGAGGGTTGCAGCTGGGATGAACCCTGACATGAATCATCTGTGTGCGCATACGTACCTCTGAGTGTGCACGTGCCCTTTGTATTTTCTATTTTCAATGAATAAACCAGAGCATTACTTTTTTTTTTTTTACTAACTCTTGGTTATGCAAGAGCTTCTAAGGGATCTAAGTGACAGTGTGGGCCCCCATGCAGAGGACACATGGGCTTGCACGCTCACCCCTTTTCTCTTAAAAAAACAATGTGTTTGTCTTTGCAGTGCTCTGGTCCTAAGAAGAAGACCCAGAGATTTGCAGAGGTTACTGCTGAGCGTGAGTTTGGCAATGGCAAACAGCCAAGCCGGTGGCTTTCCATTTTAGCCCGGGTAATTACAAATAAAGTTGAGGTTGGAGCGAGCAAATCCGTTCCCAACTTTCCGCCTGCGCGCCGCTTCCTCTTCCGCAGCAGATGGGTTAAGTGGAGGGGCAGGATCTCGTCAAAACAAGGTTGGGATTGTTCCTCTGTTAGAGAATGCGATGCTGGCTTTTTTTTGGAGGGGATTTTACTGGCAGAGGGAATTGCGTTTCTGGCATGGGGGTGGGTTGCAAGCTGGGTTTCCTCTCCTGGAGCAGAGGGCTTGGGACGGTCTCACCCGTTGCATGATGGCCGTGCAATTCGGTCCGCTCTGATTCTGGGTAGTGAGCAGAAAACGAACCTGGGTCAGTATGGGGAGACCAGCTCCAGAGGCAGAAACCCGGTTTGCTTTGTACCCGGCAGGAGTTAGCTGTGTGAGGCAGGCGCGTGGGCTTTCCACGCAGGAGGCAAACGCGTCTAAGGCAAGAGGAGATGCGAGCGAAGGAATTCACCTGTCTGATGCCTGGTTCACTGCTTGCAGTTTTATTTGTGTATTTGCATGTGGTGATTCCATGGCATGGGTATGGTTGTATCAAATATTTTGGTGAAGGTGTCTGAATTGGAGTGTGTTTTTTTTCTGATGGGGCTCGGCGTGCGGAGTGGCTCTTTGTCTAAAGGTTCCCGGGCTCGGGGCTCCTCTCTGGCGTAAGCAAAGGCTCCGCTCGCAGATGAAGTCTGTAGACTCTGATCTCTGAGTTGAAACCAGGCTGATAACCGTATATTTTGCCACTATTAATGCTGGCTGCTGCCCTTTGCAAATGCCCTGAAAAATCTGCAGCGCTTGAGCTGTAGGGCACAAACCTTCTTCTATTACATAAAAATAATCCACGGGGCAGAAAAAGACTTTCTCCTGTGCGTGCTACCGTGCTCGAACAAACTCACGGTCATTTTGCATTGTGAGCGTGGGACATTCTGCCACGGAAGATACGGATGGATGGTACCGATGGCTCTGCTGCACCAAGGGCTGAGCCAGCTTCTGCCGCAATCCCTGCAAGCCTTCCCTGACATTTGCAGGAGCTGGACGTGGCCCAGCATGTTGAGCTATCATGCCTGAAGATGTTATTTTACTTAAAGTAATGTTAGTATTTTGAGTGTCATCTGCAGGATTCAGCAGCTTTGCTCCACTCTTTGCTCTCGAGCGAAGCAGCCCTGGAGTGGAAGCACAGGGCGTTTTAAAAAGCTTCTCTCTGTTACTGATCCTCACAAGTAATTTGTTCCAGATTTTTTTTTTTTTGATAAAACTTACTTTACACAAACCGCAGAAACCTGCCTTACTTTTAACCAGTTAGTTCTCCTGCTCCTTGCTTACACTGTTGCCTGGTGGGGTATGGGTATGTGTTGTGTTTGGAGTTTTAATTGTTATAAGAAGAAATTGAGTGGGTGGATAAAACAGGGCTTGACCAGGTTTAGCTTGAAACATTTTAAAAGTCACTTTCCATGCCACTGCATTTTTTTCTTGTTTTCTGTGTTTTCTGAACATCACAGTTCAGTTGTTCTTGTCCTCAGATTTTTCCTATGGTGCCCTTCTCCCTGTCCCTCATCTGCAATAGGAAGTGAAGAAGGAAGAAAACCGGGAGAGAAATGTGGAGGAAAAAACCCACAACTTCTGTTGTGGAGAAACTTGGCTGGTTTGACATTTGATTTGACGTTTGCGAGCACAACATAGTGTTTCTGCATCAGCTGTGGTCTATGTTCATGCATTTCCCTGGTTTTCATAGTTCTCCTATTGGGATATTCCCCTTGTTTCTCATGTAGCAAAAATCAACGTGATTTTTCTCCCTTTTTTCTCTCTTCCCCAGTGTGCTCAAATTGCCCATGGGGTCAGCTTTGTTCTGGGTAGGTTTGTTTTTTTTTTTTTTTTTAAATCTTTCAGTTCCAAAGAAGTGGATTATTTAAAAAAAACCCAAACACCAAAGTCCCTGGGTTGTTTCCCTCCAGATAATGTGAATGTAGATGAAATGTTGAGTTATAACTACCTGAGTGACCTTTTAAGAGAAGAATTGTTATTGACTGGCTGTATTATGTTAAACTGATAAGAATTCTTTTTAAAAGAGGAGGAAAAAACCCCCAACAACCTCTCCAGTAACCATAACAACTTACTCGGCAACGCCTGGGCAGTGCACAGCTCCTTCCTGACGCTGGTGCCGGGGTCTCAAGGGCTGCCCTGCCAGGACCCCATCCGGCAGCCCCTCGGGGGGGGACCTGGGAGATGTCCCTGGAGCTCCAGGTTGGTGCTGCGAGGGATGCCCGAGGTCACCTGTTGCTGTCAGCCCCTGAATTTTCGTCACCTGTAGGGAATTTTAGCCTACAGAGAGTTGTGCTGGGGGTGAGTCTTGTGCTGCTGAGTTGTGCTGCAAGTTTGGGTGTGGTGGGAGGGATGGGTGCAAGGGGAGAAGGTGCTGGGAGCAGGAAGGATGCTTTTGGAAGCCAAAGGAGGATGCTTGTGATGGGCCTTGCTTAAGAAATGGGCAGCTGGGCAAGGAAGGCTTACCATTGCTGGTAAGGTAGCCCCATCAGGAGCTGCATCCCATCTCTGCACCCCAGCAGAGGTGCCAGCTCCTGTTTTGGGTTATTATAGCAGAGTTAGGAGTCTGGTGTGAACGCACGCATACTTAAAGCCTTCCTTCACCCAGCTGAGCCCTGCTTGGTATGTTTGCAAGTGCTGCTCCAGGGGATGCTGTCGATTTAAAGCAGAGTTCACACTTCTGCTATGGACTTGGTTACCTTCTGTTATCAGGGGTTGCCACTGAGATTGTTAGAGCTAAAGAAAAACAACTGTAAGCAATTGATTTTTTTTTTTTTTTTTTTTGGTTACCATCTCCTTTTCTTCTTCCTCCGCCATCCCTTTGCACTTGTATTACCTGCATGTCGTGGGTTCCCACATTTTGTGGAAAGCGTGTGTCCACGCTCGTGGCTTACAGGCAGGGGTGAGCCAAAAGGTGAACAAGCAAAAAGCAGCAGCTTGGAAAGCGCAGAGACCCAGGAGGTCTAAATGGAGAAGGGATAGGCCTAAACACCAAAAAATAGTCTAAATATCTTAGAATTAGGTCTAGAGGGGAAAAAAAAAAATCCACTTGAATACATACCAGCAGAAGAGGCAAAGGTGTGCAACTTGGTGTGTCTGTTCAGGAAATCAATTACTTAAACCTGCTCAGTTAAAAGAGTCATCACAGCAGCGTGAATTCTTTTAACGATAGCCCTTAGCGCTGCATAAAGGTGTCTTCTCGGACTGCACTTGCTAACCTTTCATCACATTATTCTGAAGCAGTCAGTTGGATGCTGAACGCTTTTTGTAGCCGATGTCAAATCTCGGTCAGCCGGAGAGCCTTTATAAATAAAGGTGTCTGCTTGTATTCAGGCATACGTGGATAATAGCTGTTGTAATTCAGCTGTCCAGCTCGGCTACCCGGCTTTTATAAATGACTGATCAGAGATTCCACTGAGAATGAGTATTTAAAGGGATGGAGCTACTAAGTGGTCTCTGTACTGATAAGCATAGCGAGTCTCTATCCCTGGGACAGGTGGCTGGCATTGCCCTCCTTCCACTGATGTCCTGGGTTTATATTTCACACAAAGCAAATGTTGCATTAAAATAAAACTTTGGTGTTGCGGTTAGATTGCAGGGCTCTCCATCAGTTTTTTGCAAGCTGCACTCGAATCTTTCAGTTTGCCATCTTTTTTTTCCTTTTTCTTTATGGGAGCGGGTAAACACTCGGAGATCTCTCTGGACAAGCCACAGCAGCTGGAGGATACTGGTTTCTCTATGGAGTGAAGGAATTTCATCAGAGGAGCTATTGTTCGACCGTGTTCTCAGCATTTTGGCAACTGTTCTTTAGATTAACCCTACAGAAAGGGGAGGGTGCACTTTGCCGTGTCTGAAATAATTGCAAAGATGTGGGCAGATGCTTTTGCATTGTTAGAAGTCGATACTGGTTGGTAGTGGGGAAGCACGCTGTGGGATTAAGGAACGAAGAAGCCCGAGTTCTTTAAATCCCTCCTAAAGCCAAACTGGATGTTATCACTGATGTTCAGTTTTCTGTTTTTAAAACAGACGTAGTTCATTTTTTCTTGCCCTGCCCTACACAACTTATAATCATGGTGTCTAAAACCCGGGGGTCCCACCACACGAGGGGCACGGAGCCCGGCCGACGCTGCAGTCCAGCCGTGCTGCGACTCTGGGCTTGCTCGTGCCTTGCCCTGGCATCCCGCGCACCCCTGAGATCTGACTCCTTGCTGGTGTAACGCCCGGGCTTTCAGCAGATTCACTCCCACCATGGGTTTGATGCTGTTTGCACGACTCTGAAGTCAGCCTTTTGGTCAGCACCCGCTTTGTGGGCACACAACTCCCCCGTGAGCTCGCGGGGAGCATGGCCTGTCCCCTTGTAGCCGGTGGCCCGGATCGGGAGGCTCCGTCCCTGTCTCAGGCCACTTCTGCACCCTCCCTCGGAGGGGAGATGCCGAGATCTGCCACAGAGCGTGTTTCTTGCCATGGAGGCTCTTCCATGGGGCTGCTTGGGCCGTTCTTCCCCTCCCGGAGGGCTGCAGCGGGTTGCACCAGCCGGTATCTGTAACCAAATAATACAGAACACTCACTTGCTGGATAATCAGCAAAAAGGAGGCAGATTCAGTACAAGAGCAAGCATCCCACACGTGGCTTAGATATGGCGAGTGGGGAAGAAAACCTTGGTAGCCCTTATCTAGTGCTGAAACGTTTGTGCCCGTGTTACCTGCGTGCAGGGCCTATTTAACATTTATTTCTCCATGCATTTACGTACTCCTGTCTTGCAGCTCGAGTTCTGGCAGAGCTGTTTATGTTGCTCTATGTCCATGTGCGGTGTACCCCAGCCCTCTCACCATTTGCATCCTCTGCAGAAAACATCTTGGCAGAATGTGCCTTCTCTGGGGTGACTTCGGTTGCCTTTTTTTTTCTTTTTTTTTCTTTTTTTCTTCTTTCTTTCGGCTAAAGCTTTGTCCCGGGAGACAGTCAGCATGTCTAAGTGACTTCTTGCATTCCTGGGCTCTTGTCCCTATCGTGCATGGGAAGGCAGGGCTGTCCCTGTGTGCAGATGATGCTCACACTGCTGTTCCAGGCTTGGACCCCTGCACTCGTGCCGAATTCCAGCATGCGCAAGTCCCACCTCAGGGATGGGAGTGAAGAGGGATGTAGTGTGCTGCTTGATGAACCCCGCTGCTGAAGTCAGTGATGCTTTTAGCTGGATGTAATTCCAGTGGGTGAGTCCTGCTCACCAGTGAAATGGATAAAAAATAACTTCTTGGGGGGTTGCATGTAATTATTCTGAACT
>NW_010555403.1:82452-87174 GCF_000687285.1 Phaethon lepturus | reverse complement strand
CTGAATTTGGTTCCCTGGCACTGGTGGAAAATGGGAACAACCTCCCTAATCCTGCTAGGGCTGCTGAATCTGGCAGCAATCCCCTTGATCTGGAGAAAACACTTTGCGATACTGAATCTCTTTTTCTACAAAGGCAAATCAAGGTGTTCTCGAGTTAACACATAGATGCTGCTGGCAAAAGCTGTTGGGGGGTGGGTGGCTCCAGAGGGGCAGATCTGGCTGCAAAAGCTTGGCATGTGTACCTTTCTCCCCCGGGCACACTGCCCTTGGCCGAAATGGGGACGATGTGTAGATGTTGAGCACTGGGTGCGGAGCTGCTGGTCCTGCAGTTCTGCCGGCTGCACCTTGCACGCTCGGGTTTCGCTTCCCACGCTCCCTTTTGCTGCTGGTGAAAGCCCAGGGTTTTCACTCCGGGTATGAGCTCACAGCGGCGTTTAGAAGATGCCCACCTTATCTGGGGGCTTTCCTGAGGCGGTCAGTGGTTCCTGATGAGTTTTGCTCTTCGGGTTGATGGGTGGGGAAGTTGGGTTATGAATCTAATGCTTCAGTTTGCGGTATGAGGGTGGCAGTGTCTGATTTATCAGGGCAATAAAATCTGCTGATGGTGGATAGCAAAGAGCCTGCGTAACGGGTTAGGAGGTGGCTCGAGATATCCAGACCGGTGTAGATTGGGAGGGACGAGTAGTTCCCATGCGCCGAGGGACGATACAAACTCGCTGTGGACCAGCAGTTGCAGGGTAGCCTGAGCTCTTACCTTGTTCGTGCTCCGCCACGAGCACAAGGATGTGTTGCCCATCCATGACCCAGCGTGGTCCCTCGCGGGGGACCCGGAGGAGAAATGACAGCCTGTGAGCTGTGGCTGAGGGGTGATGAAGCTCCTCGCTCATCGTGCAGCAGCCTCTTCCTTGGCCAGTGCCCGCTGAGCTGAATTCAGCCTCCAGCTCCATTAGTTGCCAGCTCTGCAAAACATAGCTGAGGTTTGGGTTTGGATTTTTTTTTTTAATCTGATGTGCATATTTTGGTTCCATTTACCCATACAATTACACTAATTTGCTTTATTATATGCAAAGAGATTAAAAATGCATCTGGCAGAGAGGATTAAAAACTAGTAATCTGGCTGTTAAGAAGCACACGATGGTTTAGGATTTCCTTTCTAGGTGTGTGAGGCTCTGTAACATGAGTAAATCTGATCCTTTGTAGTTGCAGTTTCCATAGGGAGAGCTCATTAAAGCTAGCATGATTGTTCAAGTAAACGAGAAATGAATGAATTTAAAATATCACGGTACATCCTACCACATTAAAGAAGTAGTCATGATTTAAGAGCTTGATTTTGGTTTGGGTTGTCTTTTTGTATGTGAACCTGGAGCAATAGGGTTGCTTTGCCTTTTAAAGGATTTAACAAGTCGCTCTAATTTTCTTTTAATGTTGCAGTGCTTCAAAGTAGTGCAAGGTCAGACCGAGCGTAACTAATTCCAGTTTGAAAGCAGAGGGTAGCCTGTTTCTCAATAGACTTACAATTAGTGCAACAATACTCCTGCCTTCAAAAGGGATGTAGCAGGAAACGAAACCACTGGAATCTTGGTAAATAAAAATATGTGCTTGGGGATTTGTTTTACTTTTTTGTACAAGGAGAAGGGGGAACCCTATAAAAGCCAAGGTTTAATTTAATTTTGCTTGCTTTCACGTGTGCTTCTGGCCCGAAAAGACTCATGGCAGGACGTCAAGATGTGGCAAAGGCGCCCTTGCATCCTTCAGGGGCTGGCAAACCCCTCCAAGGGTGCCATCTTTTGAGTCTTCATCACTTGGTTTGTCCGGGTTTACCCGTGGCAGGGTCCCAGGGATGCCGAGAGCTTTTCCCCTGGGGTCTGAGTCGGTCTGGTGCTGCTGCATGAGCCCTGCCGCTCGCCCCAGCTGGGCGCTGGGCTTTCGGGGCCGATCTCCTTGCTATTTTGCAAAATCTTTTTGTTGTACCACTAAGACTTGTTGTTGTGAGTATTAGTGTCATCATCTTGATGTCAAAAAGACCGTCTGGCTACTTTCACGTGGCTCTTGGTGTGCTGCCTGTTCTGGCCTCCTGTGTAACAAGAAGCCCAAAGCATCATCCTGCTTTTCCTGCAGCGAGCCCCACAGTGTGCATGTGGCCAAAGCACGTCTTGCTTTAGTCAGGTCATCTTTGGGGATCCTGCAGCCTGTCCTGGCTGCAGTGCTGCCCTGGTGGATGGTATTAATAGGAAATAGCTGTCACTGTGTCACCTTAGCACGTCAGGGGATGCCCAGGGTCCTGCACTGCCATCATTAGAGAGCCGTTTCACCACTTGTCCCTTACTGCATGTGTTTAATTTTGCTTTCAAAGTCTGGACTGCTGCCACAACCCATGTGTGTCCCTTTCTTCTGTACATCATGGTCTCCTGCTGCCGGGGGTGGCTGGGAGCCTGGTGACACTGCGAGTACAGACGAGGAAAGGGGAGCTCCTGTGCCCTTGCTCCTATTTACCTTCCCTTTCCTTGTCCAGAGAGGCTGATGTCCCAATGCAGAGGTTGCTGGTGATCACAGCAAGTGGTTGCTGCCACATGCCCAAGGGGAGGCGGTGAGGACACGTCCCATTTTCCACCAGCCTTCCCCCAGGGAGCCCTGGGGCTGCCCCATTGCCACTGGGATGCAGGTGCTGGTCCCTGGACCACTCTGATTCTTCCCTGTGTGGGATGCAGACAGCAACCTCCCGTCCCCCTCGGTGCCAGCTGGAGCCCTGCCGGCAGCACCAGACCTCCCTGGGCATCACCTTCCCGCTGGCAGAGCCATGGCCAGATAAAAAACATTTTTCTGTCTCCGTCTCTTACCTGCTGGTGACTGCCCGGCCTCACGGAGAGAGATGGGGCTTTGGGCATCTCTCCAGCCATGCCTCGATCTGCTTTTATCTCCCTTAAAATGTCTGCACACCCTGGTTTGCACATACAGTCGTCTCTGCCTTGCTCCATTGAGGGTTTTTTCTTTTTTTGTTAACTCCTTACATGCCGCTGGCTGATAGAATTTGGCCCGTTATAGTAGAAATCCCAGTGTGTGCTCCACGCTTTTGCTCCTTTTTTTGCAGCAAACACCGTATGTTGCAGCTCCTGGGAGAGAAGAAAGTAGCGTTGACTTTTCATCTCTGTCACTAATTTAAGGGGTGAGAAAGTGGCCTGGGCCTGTGTTTTAAGAACTGGATATATACTGATGGTACCGGTGTCAGTACTGAATAACTCAACAAGCTGAAGAATGCAGCAATATCTAAAATTAAATCTGTTCTTAATTGCTGGGTTATAAATGGCAGTGTTTTTCTCCAAATGGAATTAATTTATTATTTTTAAATTGCCGAAACAAGACTCAGCAGCACAAACCCCACAGTTAGCATTAATACAGTAATAAGGTACTTCCAAAAGGTACGTTTGGCATTCGTAACACATAATACAATCTAACAAACCATAAACTATGTCAAAATACTCTTAAGGTGGTAATTAAAACTTTTTTTTAAAAAAAAAAGGAGAATAGAGGAGTACATTCCAAATTGTGACTTTTCAATGAAGCTCTTTCATAAAAAACATTGTTTCTTGCCAAAACAAATTCAAAGGCATTTTTGTAATTTCTGTTGGGGAAAGGAGGAGTGTTTATCCAGCCTTTCATGTTGGCTGGGCTTTTTGACTTAAAAAAATTTTTAAAAAGGCAGTGCAAAAAGAGATATTTTTTCTGAATGTGCATTAAAAAGTCCTACTTCCCATCCTCTCCAAAGCAACGTGCAAGATGGGGGGAAGGCTGGAGAGGGATGCACTGTTGGGGGTGCAGGGTCCTCCCTAGCCCCATAGCTGAAATCCAGTGGTGGTGGGATCCCCTCGCACATTGTGTTTGGGGTGGACTCGGGACCCAAAGCGGTTCCTTAACAGCATGAGGGTGCGGGGGGTCCTGCTGCCCAGCTCCCCTGGGATCTGCTGGCTCCTGCTTTTGGAGGAGGAACCCCCAGCGGGTGCTCGGGATGGGGCCGGGGTTCCACTACTTGCTTCGCAGAGCATCTTCCGCAGCGACAGGCATCCAACTGGTGCGCAAAGCAAAACTGCTGGAGGTATTTATGGTTTTCCTTCTGATTTTTTTTTTTATCCTTCCTATTTTGGACACATTTTTGACAGCTTTTACCTGCTGAGTCACCATTCATCCTCTTGCATGGAGCTACTCCTGCCATACCAATTCCCCAAGCAGGCTTGAGCAACCATCATTTAAAAATAAATCCTGTCAAGGAAGTGTTTCCCCCCCCACCCTTTTTTTTTTTATATCACCAACTGGTTTTCCTGCTGTGTGTTTGCTTTCTTACACAAGATGGCTATTTTATAGATGCGATGCCTTCATGTTGCTAAGGATGGCTTTATGATTCACCACGTCCCACCACAGCTTACTGTATGGAGGAACTGTATGTTGAAACCAGATAACAGCACAACTTTTGAAGATAACTATATCTGATCCTGCAACAAGTGCTCTGGTTTTCCTAAGATGGATTTTTTTGGTGGTGAACCACAACTTGAGCACAAACCGTTTGATTCTGGTAGCTCCGCTTAATAAATAGTAAGGGATGGAGGGCACCCCTGCCCAGAAGGACTTGGGGGTACTGGTGGATGAAAAGCTGAACATGAGCCGGCAATGTGCGCTCGCAGCCCAGAAGCCAACCATGTCCTGGGCTGCCCCCAAAGCCGCGTGGCCAGC
>NW_010555403.1:71387-82379 GCF_000687285.1 Phaethon lepturus | reverse complement strand
TGGACCTGCTGGAGCGGGGCCAGAGGAGGCCCCAGCAATGCTCCGAGGGCTGGAACAGCTCTGCTGGGAGGACAGGCTGGGAGAGCTGGGGGGGCTCAGCCTGGAGCAGAGAAGGCTCCGGGGAGACCTTGTTGCAGCCTGACAGGACTTCACGGGGGCTTAGGGGAAAGATCGGGACAGACATTTTAGCAGCGCCTGTAGTAATAGGACAAGGGGTGATGGTTTTAAATCAAAAGAAGGCAAATTTAGACTAGATCTAAGGAAGAAATTTTTCACAGTGAGGATGATGAAACCCTGGCCCAGGTTGCCCAGAGAGGTGGTAGATGCCCCATCCCTGGCAACATTCCAGCTCAGGTTGGATGGGGCTCTGAGCCACCTGATCAAGTTGAAGATGTCCCTGCTTGGGGGGGGTGGGGGCGTGGGTGTTGGACTAGATGGCCTTGAAAGGTCCCTTCCAACGCAAACTATTTTGTGATGCTATGAAATAACTCCCTGTCCACAGCAAGTAGCCTCTACTGTTACTTCTGATGGATGGGAAAGGAAGGTTGGACTTTCCAAGGGTAACCCTGATATCCAGGTCAGTTTTCTTTTCCCACTTACGAGGTTTAGATGGCAGGAGTGTTTATGGCTGGTTTTGCAATGTTGCTTAGTGCTTGATCTGCAACACTTGCTTGCAGACTGCCTGTTGGCAGCCAGACTGCGATGGCCACCTCTCTAGAAACCACCTGGAAAGACTTTGGATATGTGCAATGTCAATCATTTAGAGTACTGAAGCACCTGCTTTCCTGTTGCTTCATGCATCTTGGATTTATTTGCTTTGCTTCGTTAGGTGTAGTTTTATGTGTTGGGTGGTAAATGTCAAGAACACCATTATCTCCTTCCTATCTCTATATTTTCACCGATTCCAGCCCCCGTTGATGCTGCAGATGAAGGAGGAATGCTTTGTGGCGCGCACAGCTGTTCTGCCTGGGTGATGTATTCCTTATTTTGTGGGTGCTCCCACCTTTCCCCTTTCCGGGGAATACACTGCAGAAATTAGGTATTCAGTCTATTTATAAATTTCAGTCTATATATTAATCTGTCTGTATATTAATCCTCCAGGTGGTTGCATTTCACTGCGATACAGCTGCTAGTGGGATGTTAATCTTAGTGAAAGTCTGTTTTAGCTTTCTCCTGGTCGTACAGCCTGCTGTCATCCCATGGGGTGAATCCTCCCCCAGGAAAGAGGAAGGGAGGCCGTTTAACAAGGAGCAATTTGGGAGGGAACAACTGCAGCCTGAAACCCAAGCCGAGTTTGGGAGGAGGAGGCTGGGAAGGAGCTATTTCAGGGGATGGCTTGCTTGGCCATGCCGGTCTTGGGCACGGAGGTGTCCATCCACCTCCTTCGTGTCCAATGATCAGCCCTGGTTTTGATGCGAGCAGTTGAATGCATGACTGTTTCTTGACACGCTTGCGCAGGGAGACGCAGAAACGTGGCATGGTGGTGTAGGTGCCTTGCTCGGATCCTTGGTGCTTTGGAGGTGTCTGGTAGGTTCTGTGGCATCCTTCGGCGTTCTGCTTGTGTGCAGGTACATCTTGTGTGTGCTGCAGGTGTTAAACGTTGCTTGTGTTCTGTGTTGCGTGCCTGCTCCTTAAGGATTCTTAAATTTTGTCCTGTCTTCTGAGAGGGTTGGATCCCAAGCAGCCTCTAATCTAAACTCTAATGGAGTCTCGTCCTGCTTGCAAACATATACCATGTTGTTTTTCTTCTACTTTCCTCTAATGAGTGGCCCATCTTTCCTATAACTAACCTTCTAATGCCCTGGGGACAATCAACGCTGTATTGATCGGCCAGTAAATCTTTGACCTTGAATTCAGCAGGGCAGCTCAGGTCCCTGTGGGAGTGGGGTTCAAGTACAAAACCCACGGGATACGTTTGTAGTCCTGGATGCGATGCTCTAGCCTGTGGCCCCGTAGTTTTTCTTGATGGCACAGAAGACAATAAGCTTTGTATTTCTGGTTTTACATCTGAATGAGTAATTCAATAACGAATAGCTATCAGTTCATTGCTTTCATGTTAAGGAGAAATCCCATCCTTTTAAAGCCTTTATATAAGAATTGGGTAGTGAGCTAATTTCTAATCTCGCACAACTAACCAGTTCTTGAACATGAGGCTTGCCTTTATCATTGCAGTCTCTTTTGTTACAGCAATCTTCAGCATATGGTTTTCAGAGAATTTAACATCTAACTCAGACACGTGGTGACATGCTCTTAGTCCTTTCTGTGCATGTAAGTCTAAAAATGGCCTTTTTTTTTTTTTTTAAAGTTTCCAGGATGCTTGTGAGTACTTAGCACTAGAAAGGAAAACAAAAGGCCCACCAACACCAACAGTTTTTGCAAAAGGAGGTTTCCAAGGTTATCTTTTAGTGAGGTGAGCACATATGCCTGGGCTATAACACAAAAATTGTTGACATCTTTTGCTAATTTTGCTAAGGGTTTTTCAGTGCTGGGGATTTTTTTTGTTTTTTAACCAGTTGTGAAAAGCTTGTAAAACTGGGGAACATTTCAGTGGTTTTCCCTCCTTTGTTATCCCTGCTGTTTCTCGCTGGGCTCTCCTGCGGCCGGCCGGCTTGCTGGTGCTGCTTGCGTGGGGGTCCTGAATCATCTCCTGGTGTCTGCAGTGGTCCTTGTGCACAGAGCCTGGGCACAAGCTTCCTCCTTCTGCCCTGCATCTTTCTGCTTGTTTAAGATGGAGATTTTGTAAATACAGGTTTTCCTTCCCTTCCTATCAGCCTACGCAGGGACTTGAGGGCAAGTGGCTGGTCATGTCCTGCATCTCGGGGAGAGCCCATAGCTGCTGGGGAGGGAGCAGGGATGCTGCAGCCCCTCTCCTCTCTGGCATTAGGTGCTTTCGGCAGGGCCGAAATGCTAAAATTGCAGTAGGGGTGTTTTTAAGGGAAAGGGGGCCATGGTGGCATGGGCTGTGCAACCCCACTCCTGAGCAAAAAGAGTGAAAAAAACCTTCAGGGCTGTGGGATGGGACTGGATGGTCGGGTCTGGAGCGGGGGCTGCTGCGGTACTCCTCCATCTGTCCAAAGGATTTCAGCTTCCTGTTACATCTCAAATAGGTGGTGAATGGGACAGTACCATATTGAAATTGTTTTTGAGAAATCAGCTTTTTCCCAGTTACTGTTCATCCTTCCCCTCAGATGGCCCTTTGGCTGGTGATGTGTGGTGAAGAGGAGAAAAAAGAAGGCGAAATCCTACTTAGGGATAAAGAGAAGTGTATTGTCCCTAGCGCCGGAGCCAGGCAGCGAAGTGTGAGGAGGGCTCGCACGGGATTTGTTGTGGCTGGGTGTTTCTCAGTTTCAGCCGTTTTCCCATCAAAGCAGAAGCCACATGAATATCTCAGTTTTTATTAGTGCCATGATAGAGGAAGCATTTTTTGAAATAATAGCTGTAGGGGATTTCTTGGGTAGTTAGAGGGATAGTGGTCCTTTTGACCCAAGCAGAAGCTGCAGGGGCTCTCAGAGTCACGGAGGATGATGATGGTGTGCTAGGGCGTATCTGAACTGTGCTCAAAACATGCAAGCTTGGCTTAATTTTTATTTTTTTTTCCTGGGGGATTACATGCACCACTCGTTTTACACGCGGCTTTTTTCTAGCGCGCGTTGGTCCACACGCAGGCGGAGAGCCGATTCCCGGGGAAGGTTCCCCGTTGGTGTCCCGAGGGCAGCAGGATGAAGGCACGCCGAGGCAGCAGGGTGCGGAGGGGGCACGCAGCACCCAGAGTTGAGGGATCCACCCACAAAATCTGCTCCTCCCTCCCCTCGCTCAGCAGTGGGGTCCCCTCTAGCTGGTGTCCTTTGGAGACCCTCCAGGAGATCATCAGCTGGGGAGACCTCGTGCAGCCAGTGTGAATGGTTGGATTCCGGCTTCCATCCCTGGAGGGATTTAAAAGACGGCTTCCATCCCTGGAGGTATTTAAAAGACGTGTAGACGTGGGACATGGTTTAGTGGTGGACTTGGCAGTGTTAGGCTTACCGTTGGACTCAATGATCTTAAAGGTCTTTTCCAACCTAAACGATGCTATGATTCCATTCTGGGAGGGGGACAGGTGGGAATTCCATCAGTGTGAGGATGAGGAGGTGCCTGCCCACCTGGGCTCGCTGTGGAGCGGGAAGCAAGGGGAGCCTTTGGCTCCAGGGAGGATCCCTTGTTGCATCCTGAGGGATGACCGTGAGAGTGACGTCCCTAATCCAGACCTCTTGAAGCTGCTGCTGTGCTGTGGGGAGGTGGGAAAGATTTGGATGAAGGCACTGTCTGGTGGGTGCCAGAGTGGCTCCCCCCGCTCCAATACTGCGAGAGAAGCCGAAGGAAAGCACGGGGATGCATTTCCCTCCCTCCCTCCCCTGGCACGCACATAACCCCGCGGCTTGGCTGTTGTTTCAAAGCTGCTCTCTGGCTGTTTTAAATTTAGGAGCCGGCTCACGCAGGCGTGGGCTGCGAGCGACTGTGTGGTGGGGCAGGGGCGGAATGGGGCGTCCACAGTGACCGGAGCTGCTTTTCCTCCTCTTCTTCCTCCTCCTTCTCCTTCTCCTCCTCCTGCCAGGTCCACTGCCCTCCCCAGCCCGATTCTGTATTTCCACCTCACCTGCGGCATGCCTGCTCCCGCTTCCAAGTCAAGTCATCGGGAATTAGGGGTTTTGGGGAGACCTTTTGATGTTGGGGGAAGAGAAGCAGTGGTGAGACCGGCTCTTGTGGGGTCTTGAGGTCTGTGCACCCACGTCCCTGCGTCCCCGATGTACGACCTTGTCCTGTAATTGCGTTCGGGCTATAAAACATGCTCCTTTTTGGCTTGAAAAGTCAAGTTCATGTGGACTTGCAGAGCACAGCAAGCATGCAGCTTCTGCCTCTACAGGCATGGGCTGAAGCCTGAGGATCAGCATCTGTCCTGATGCTTAATCTTTCATGTGCTCTCTATTGCAAACACACTTTTTTGCAAATTTTGGGGAAAAAAAATTAAAAATACATGAAGGTCTGTGCTAAAGGCAATCCCAGTGGGACAGCTTCATCTTTAGCACCTGTTTGTTTCTTGTTCCTCTCCTCTGTCTGTAAGAGGAAGATAACCTACCTGGCAAGGGTGCTGGGAGGCTGAATTAATTCACGCTGAGGTCTTCAGATAGAAAACGCTGCAGTAAGCACAAAGTGTGGGTGTAGGCAGGGTGCTGTATAGCACTGGGATGGTGCCTGCTAACGTACACATGGAAATGTGCTGATGTCTTTCAGCGTGGCTCTAAAAAACCACCTGTACCATTGAAAGTGTAAATATAGGAAGAATAATCAGCCCAGAGGTGCTCTCTGCGACCTCCAGCTTCCGAAACAAAGCCTTGTCTTTCCCTTCTGTCTGTACCCGCGTTCTCATCTTGCGTTACAGGTCCCTGCTCAGGATATGCACTCGCAAGACTCTTTATTTTTCCCTCTCTGATGGTCACGGAGGATTGCAGCTGTTTGTCAGGAGGCCTGACCCCCCTCCTGTCGTCAGGCAGCGAGATTTAAATACAAGGAAAGTTTCTTTGGGTAGGAAAAAATAAATAAGGTGTCCACCTGAATCTCCTGTGGTTTTTTTTTTTTTTTTTTTTTGTCAACGAAACCAATAAGGGCTGAGGTGTCTGAGATGAGTATAATAATTTATTTGAACTGAGTATAATTATTTTGAGCACACTGTGCAAGCAGGAGGCTGCAGTAGTTTTGCCTAGCTTTGCAGTCCTTCATGAGAATGAGGAAGGGGAGAGCTGGGGATGGGAGGTTCTGCTTCGGGGTGTGCCATGCACATCTTGGCCAAAAAAATGGAGACCCCTGCATTTATCCAGCATTGCAGGATAAACCCCGGCAAGAAGCGTTGCTTTGCCTCGTCACTGTGTGGGCGGTGGGTAAAGGTGAAATAACTCTGCAGACCCCTCTGCTGCCCTCGCACCGAGGTTTCCTTGCACAAGGCTTGGTGCAGCTTCTCAGCAGAGATGGGAGTTTTGCCCTGTAGGCATAGGGGTCTCCTTAACAGAAGATCTTTGAAAATAAATGTGGTTTTGGTCTGGAAAATACTTTCACATCCTTAGATCCTCTGGCCAGAAGGGAGCATGCTGATCCTCCGATCTGGCCAGACAATTGTGCTCCATCATTCCCGTAGCTGAGCTCCTGGTTTTTGGGTGAGCTGGATTTTATTTCGGCATTTTCCATCAGCTCCACAAAATGGGGTCAGCTCTGGCCCGTCGCTCTCTCCAGCGGATGATGTGCTTCTCTGGCAGGAAATCCTCTGTCCCGTGCCTAACCTCGCCGCTGGTGCATGTCAGCGGCGCGTAGGGCTTTTATCAGGAGTTGAAAGCAGATGCGTAGCGCTGGGGGGAAGGTGGTTCCTATGCGTTTGGCTCTCGCCATCCCATCGCCCGTCCCGGGAAGCGACGGTGATGGGTAGCAGCATCCTTCCTCCCTGCCCCTTGGCTGCGTGTTTCCAGTGGGTCCCATCCACACTGCAAGGGGCAAAGAAATAAATGCAGCCGGGGGTGGCCCCGCTCAGAGCGACTGGCCGGCTTGCAGCCGGTTGAACACACCAGTTGCACGGACTTCAGCCAGGGCCAGCGGGTTTTCTTCTGCCAGGAAGAGCCAGGTTGGAGTGATAAAGGCCCCCTTGTTAATGCATATTGCCCTCAGCTATGTTTCCACGGCTTTCTGTCTGTTTACCAAGGGTATTCAGACATCTAATGCCACCGGATCTGGCTGCTTACGGAGACGGCTGGATTATTTGTGTTTCATAAAGAAGGCCAGAAAATGCAAGGTTCAGAGCACTGAAAGCCAGCTCTGCATCACTCCTAATGGAGTTTCTTTTTTGGTCCCACTCTCCTGCTTTTTTTTAATTTTTAACCTTAGCTTCCCTTCCCGCTGCCCCACGTGTGCCCATCCGTGCTCTCTCCCAAAACTTAACGAAACCCTGTAAGCCAACCATGTTGCCATAGAAGGCGGCATTTCTGCCCCCTTTGCACCCCTTCTGGCTTAGCCCCACATGCTCTCAGCCCCACTGCCTGCGGGACACGGCTGAGCAAACCTCGCTGCTGGAAGGAGGAGCAGCACAGGGCTGCTTTTTAGCATCAGTGTCATCTCCTGCCGCCTTAAACAGTTTGTGGCTCTGCAGCTGGCTCGTGCCCCTCCAGAGGAGAGTCTTATAGGGACTCCCTGCTCCCCATGGCCCCTCTCACCTGGGAGGGTCCTTTTTCTGGTTTGATCCTGCTAGCGTTTTGGTTTGTTTTGTACAGGAAGACCTTATTTTCAGAGGAGCCAGAGTTACGTATAATGAGACCTGAGGAAGGGAGGAGACGGTCCCAGCATATCCCCTGGCAAACCTCTTCCCGATGTGGTGGGGGGTTTGGTGGAGCTGCTCTTGTCTTGGTGAGCTTTTGTGTTCCCCGCTATCTTTCCCAGCTCTCCCGTTTGTCCTCCTGGCTGTAAAACCAGCGAAAGGGAGAGGCTGGTTTACACTAGCATCTGTGTGAGCTGAGACCTCCGCATCCACCCGCCCCCCGCGGGGCGCAGCATCCCTCCCTCATCTCTGATGGAGCCCACAGGCTCCATAAAGGTAAATGAGCGGTTTGGTTAATTAGTGCTCTCTGGACCTTTTCCAGCTGGATGCCCATGGAAGCAGGGAACGACTTTTGTCCTCGAGCTGGGCGCCTGGACCACAGCTCCAGGGCTAGCACCCGGACCCTGAAGTGATGGTCAGGCTCTACAGCAAGCAAAAAACCACCCCAAAGCCTGGGGGTTTTTTTTGGTTTTTTTGTAAAAAGGTTTCTAATGATAGTTTAGCGGTCCAGCCTGTCCTTAAAGCACCTTGTAGGAGCTATTAAAGTAAAAGCAGTGCTGGTACAACTGCAGCCATATGCTCATCTGAAGAGAGAGGTGTCGATTCAATTAGTAGAAGTGTTCGGAGGAACATCTGTGAAGGAGTAGGAGAGATTTCCATGCCACTGGCATGGCAAGTCCTGTTCCTGTCGGACCCATGCTTGGTCTCCGGAGATGAGCCAGACTCCTCCTTGTGAGACTGTCTCAGTGAGATTCTGCTGCCTCCGTCAAAAGAAAAAAAAATAAACCACTGTTTTTGCAGCCTGCCCTGCAGGGCGGTTTGCAGGACAACCGGTGTGCACAGCAATAGCATGGCCTGTCCTTCAGCCAGACAAGCCTTGGTTTTCCGAAGTTGGAAAGAATTGCTTTGGATAAACTCCATAAAGTCTGGGTTTGCGTCCCGTTGGAGTTGGTGAACAGATGCCTGTTGTTTTATGGAGCTGTGGATGAAAACCTGAGAGCTTTCCTGTGGCCGTAGCGTATGGGGCTAACAGCTGGGGATAGCCCAGGTATGTCAGAAGCACCGAGCTGGGGTCATTTACCTGCTCCGTAACCCGTGCTGCCAGGACCCTCGGTGCTGAAATTGGGGAGGTTAAAGGTAGCCTGCGTGTGCATTGTCGAAATCCTGCCGTACCCGTATGGTTAGCTGTATCCCTTCGCCTGCAACCTGCATGGTGCTATGTCCTTGGGATGAGCGGGGATTTGGGCTGGGGACACCCCGATGTGTGGCCGTTGACGACTGACTAGCAGATGTGTGGGGAATCCTCCTAGTACAAGGCCTGTAAAGTGATGCTTTCCCAGTATAAATTCTCATTTTCCAAAAAACGCAGCATTTCTGGGGGCTTCCTTAGGTTCCATCCAGACTGACTGGGCTGAGATGTAAATTTGGGAAATGGACCCCATAAGCAGAAGAACAATAGGAAGCTGTTTGGGCTACTTCTTTTCTAATGGAAAACAGACTGAAGGACTTTGCTTCGTGTTCTGGGGGAAGTAAATGAGTCTTTGAAGCTTTGCTTGCTCTCTGTCTGACTTTTCAGCATAGCAATTAATATAAACTCCCATTTTAAATGTATCCTCAGAGAAGAGCATCCGTGGTGTAGGATCACAGATTGAGGGATGATGGATCGTGACAACCGTAGCAGTTTGGGGATGATGCAGACTGCACTTGGCAACTCCTGTTTGCTGGTCAAGGCTGCGGCAGGGAGATGGGGCTAATCCTGCAAAATAACGATGTGCACGGACTCTGTGCTTTGTATCTTCAAAGCATCGCCCAGCTGTGAACTAGTTAACGGCAAACTTCTATCTGCCTTGTCACAAAATTGTGGACCAAATTGTGAACTGCAGGGGAGCGGCACAGACCTCGAGTCTTGCCCAGGCCCGCTCTTTCCCTGGCTTGATGTGCAGCTGGATATCATGTTGCATCCCAAAGGAAAGGAAATGTCTGAGTCCGTAAAATGTTTTGACCCCAGAAACCTGTTTAGGAAGACGTGACTCTCCAGGCAAAGATTTGGCGCTTGTTTGAATTTGTGGAGAGCAACCCATGAGCTGTATAAGCAGCGTAATCTTGAAGCAGGCTATGTTCAAGAGACTCTAGATGCTGATGATAAACCCAGTTAGACTCTTACGGTCGTTTGTTTTTTGTTTTTTTTTTTTTTAAATGCTCCATGTGATGTTTCCAATGGCATTTTATGTTTCAGACTTTGGTAGGGCAGTGGTAGGATCTGGAAGTATCTGAGGCATTAACAGTGTCTCTGTCTCTCTCCCTCTTCCCATCCAAAGATAATAAGAGCTGCAGGGTTAGCCCTTCCCCCGGAGCTGCAGGGCTTGTCTTGCTCTTCCTTGCATATTTTGGCAGGGAGAAAACAGCCTTGAAGTATAGTAAAAGACAGAAATATGCCAGAGCATCAGGAATCAAACCAGTCTCTTTGAGGATGGAGTAAGAGAACATAAAGATTTTTCTTTCTTTCTAAAGGCATTATGAGCAAAGCTGTCGTTTTGGCGGATGGAGGATCATAAAGTACTTTCCCAGACCGGAGAAATGATTCTGACAGATTTCAAAATGAAAACAAAACGGGGGGAAAGCTGAATTTTTAAAAACTACTGCTTACACAGTTTAAAAACAAAAAACTGCATTCGCTTTGCAGTTTTGCCGACATTTCTCTTGTGCCTTAATGATTTGCAGGTAGTAGTAACTTCTTGACTATTCCATCGTTTTTTAAACCTGTTTTTGCTGGATGGGGTGGCTGGTTTTCCTTCCCTTTTGTGCCCATATACATCAGAGCGGTCGCTGTGGCTCTGTGCTGATGGGGGGAGCTGGCAGTCTCCTAACGGAGGGGGACCAGCAGCTTGGTTTTGGTGACTGCAGGCTGTCGTGCAATGCCCAAAGTGTCTTGGGTGTTGAAAAGCCTTTGGGAGCCAGAAGTGTAGGAAAAGGGCAAACTTGCTGCACTGCATGGGTGATTTCAGTCCTTTGTGGTGTATGCTGGTGCCGGGAATCTCTCGGCTTCACCTACTGAAGATACGTGCAATGTGAAAGTGCGTGTCTGGCCCATCCCTGGGGCCGTGGTGCTCCGCTTCAGCCTGGCGTGTCTGCGGGCCGACAAGAGCCACCAGGCACCACACCATCGCGCGGCATCGAGGACATCCAAGCATTGACTGCGGTGGCACCCGCTCCCCCTCTGCTTGCCAAGGCCGGTGCTCCCGGTGTGCCCGTCTTGGGCTCGGCGTGGACGTTTTATTTTCTGTCGTCAGCCACAAGGACCCCGGTGTGCTCCCGGGTGAGCCGCGGATGATCTGGCACGGCCCCGGCTCCCGCTGCGCCCTGCAAACCTGGCGAGGCTCCATCGGGAGCCGGTCACGTCGCCCGGCGCTCCAGCCTGGTGCAGCGGCACAGAGCTTAGCTTGGGAAGAATATGTAATGGACTGGCACGGAAGAGTCACTTTGCTGCGATGTTTAATGGATATTCAGTTTTTTCTATGACTGCATCTGTCATCATGACCCCAGAGTGCTGACGTTCAGGCAGTGATGAACATCAGATCCCAAGAGAGGAGAGACCTTCAAGAAGTGACCAAGAAGTCCCTGTTCATAGTTAGAAGCAGCTCTGATTTAAACCAGAGCTCTGT
>NW_010555403.1:51755-71365 GCF_000687285.1 Phaethon lepturus | reverse complement strand
GGGGGGGGAGCAGCAAAAAAGAGGCAAAGAGGAAATCTATGATGTGTCAGTAATGCCTTCAGAAAAAAAATTTACATTATTCCAGACTGCAAAGTGCAAGGAGTCTAGTGCAGAGCTTTTTGTGGTGCTTCTGGTGCACACGGCGAGTTGCTCCCTCTCTGCTGTCACATCTTTTGTTTCAGTTTCCTTGCAAGCAGCAGTGCATCCGTGGTGCAGGTTTACTCCTGAACAACACCGAATTGCCTCTGTCTGCAGTTTGTCTTTCTGCAGAAGGATGTTTTTGCCAATTCAAAAACAGGCTCTCAAACATGAGGTGGCTTCAGATGCCCACAGGTTTTTTGTTGGATTTTTTTTTTTTTCTGGTGTGCATGCTTCCAAAAATGAGTGGGAATCCTTCCAGAGATGAGCACTGTAACTTCAACTTTTGGGAAGCTTTCTTTTTTTCCTAGTTCTATACATATTTTTGCTCATTAAATGTGATGGCAGAGAGCCTTACAGGTATTTATCACCGCATCAGCCATCCGGTTTCCCAGCAGCAGCTCCCAGCCTTTGTATAATGCTGAGGGATTCAGGCAAAGTGCAGGATGTAAATACAGGACAGGGCAGATAAAGAAAAATTAAGAAAGCCTGGTTTGTCTGAAGCATATTTTTGGTAATAAAAGGGTGAAAATTAGACTTCAGATGCTGATAGTCTGCGTTCAGGTAAAAATATAACACGATGCGTTGCTGTGCTTCAGATTAAATATTCAAGTGCTGCTTATTGGCTGCCAGGGTGTTAATGTCAGACTGTTCAGGGTGAGGAGTCTATAGCAAAGTACCTGTAAAGAGGTTATTAAAGTGCTAAATTTTCTTCCCTTCTGTTGAATTGACCAGTTTTGGTCAGTGGCTGGTCCCTTTGAAGCCAAGTAAGTCATCAGGGCTGAGACAAGGCTGGGGATGTTTTCTTCTTCAACCCCCAAATTAAGGTGAGACCTGTTACTTCTAAACTCTAAACTTCTAAACTTCTAAACGACCAGAAGGAAAGAAAAAAAAAAAAAAGAAAAAAATTTAAAAGCAGGTAGTCTGAAATACAAGCGAAATAAGCTTCGATCCCTTTGCTTTCCCCGTAATGCCAAAGCTACCTTGTCATTCTGCTCTTCGATTTCCACTTGAGTGAAGTTTAACACATCGCTGCGAAGAATGAGTGTGTAGTAAATACAATGATTCATCATTCCTACCGTAGTGAAAAAGGAAGGTGGGGAATATCTGTCAGGTTCTCCAAGTCCTTGAATTAAATGTGTAGGGGTTTTGAATAACCTCTGAGTTAGGAAATAAAAGCACTAATTTTAGTGTCGAGATGATATTTAATTTAAAAGCAACCAAAGGGACGTACTCATTTTTAGGCAACTAACAAAAAAGTATAAATACAAAATAAGTTTAAAATAAAGTAATTGGAAATTAATTGAAATTTAATTTTAATTAGGTGCCTGAAATTGGATCGTCTGGATCCCTGGGGTTCCTATCTCTGTCTCTTTTTTTTTTTTCCCCCGCCTGTAAGGCAAATGCCAATTAATATTTTAAAAGTGCTTTAAATAACTTCATGTCTGCAACCTGTTGCAAGTCAATGGGACTCAAATGTTCAGGGGCTTAGGAACCTGCGTGCAGTTGTAGTTACAGAATAGCTGCAAAGGGGGGGAAGCATTCAGGTCCTTGTGTGTCTTAGATGCCCAGTTTTCCTTAAAAACAGAAGAAGAAAAACCCCCAGTCTTGCTGTTCCGCTCTGGAATATCACCTGTACTGGTTTTCTTCTGGCTGGAGAGGAGAGGGCATGGTTCGGAGCTCTTGGAGAAGATCTTGCATGTTTTCCTGTGAAGTATGAGATGTCTGGGGCAGTGATGGCTTGCTCTTCCCCGGAGCGCGCTGCCGGGAGCTGTGTGATGCCTCCAGCCGTGCTCTGGTTCCAGGTCCATCCTTTGCCCTTGGGGCCTTGACTTCCATCTGGCAAGGGTCCTGCTGGGCATCTAGACGGGGTTTTTGGTTAACCCCGGTGTCCCAGGTGTCTTGCCAGGTACTGCCTCTCGGCAGAGAGCTCTGGGGGCTGGAGGAGATGCCCGAGCCTTTCCCTGCCACAGTCTCCATGGTCCAGGGGATGTGGGTGCCAAAATTTCTTCTTGGGGCATCGTGGGCTTTCCTGGGAAGTTCGGGATGCTGCTTCTGGCTGTCCCAAGGGGTTTCACAGCAGATCCTGCCCTCGACAAGTGAGGACACGGCTCGTACCAGCCCCCGGGCTGGTGGTGGGGCGAGGAATGTCCTCTGTCTAGACGGATGGGTCTGACTCAGGGAGCGTGCGGTTTTGGGAACGGCCTCTCCGGCTCCCTCGGGGCAGGGCTCAGGTGCACCGAACCGCTGCTATTTCTGTACCCGTGGAGAGCGGGGAGGCTCGTGGCTCATTCAGGCAGCTTGGCAGCACGATGAACAAGACGCTCCAGACACAAGCGGACCCTGGAGCGCTCCCCTGTGCTTGGACCAAGCCAGCCCCGGCTGTGGCATCCCCAGGGTGGCCCCGTTGGAGGAAGAAAGGCTAAATGGGTGCAGTGTGCAAGTCTGCAGGGTTTGCCTGTGCTGGGTGCAGGGCGAGGGAACCGTTTCGTGGGGGGATACCTGCACCTTTCCCACCTCCATAGCACGCCTGGCCTGGGTCCCCACGGGGTCCCTGCTGCTTGGGGAAGCTGGCAGCACGGTCTGCCGCCTCGCCGAGGACGAATCTTGATGCTTATTGACTCCAAGATGCCTTTGTCGTCCTAGGTCAGAGAAGTGGTGTCTAAAAGGAGCATCTTTAATGTATGTGAGGAGCTGTCACTTAATGGCTTGGAACTGCAAAGCTCATTTTTGTGGCATAAAAAGGAGGAAAAAGTCAAGAAAGAAGGAAAAATGAGTTTCATTGTTCTTGTGCTGCGTTTGCGGGACCCGCGCTGCTCAGGGCTATGCACAGCAGCGTGCGTGTGTCATACGTGCACAAGCTGGCACGTGTGTGCACGCTGGGGGACGGGGACGGTGTACGGTGGAGGAGGTCTCCGTTATCCTCACCCAGGTCTTGCGGAGTTCAGCCACTTGCAGTGAGCTCCTCAAGTCGACGCAGTTTCCTTCCACCTCTCGGAGCTCCAGAAAAGATGGATTTCGCTCAGGAAGCCGGGGCGGCTGTGTTATTTATAGAAGAATTATTTGTTTGGACGTTGAATAACCTTGGCGTTTGTTGGCGGCGAGTTGGAGATTAGCTTCCCTATTTGCTGTCTTACTGCACCTTTGCTGCCTGGGGAGACCCTCTTGGATCCCAGGGTGTTTTCCTGGGCCAGATCCCTTCCTTCCCGTACCCCTGCCCATCCTGGGCCACCTCTGCACCAGCCTGGGCACCATCCCAGGGTGTCCCCTCCATGCTGGCTGTCCCGCGCCATCCGTGATGATCACTGATGGTGTTGCATTTGCTCGCATGCAGCTCAGAAATCCTCTTCAAAAGCGCCTCCCTATGTATACTGAGTAAGGTCTTCCCCCCAAAAAAGCTGATAAACCCCCATTTTTCAGTGCATGCTTAAGAAAAGACACAAACGTATGTTTAGCCGCATCTTACGCATTTTGCTGGTTTCCCCATTTCAGCTCTGAAGTGAAATCATCCCTCAGCCTTTAACTAACGGAAACTTGGTTTAGGTGCCAAGATAGAGGCAGCAGAACCTGAAACTATTTTTCCAAAGCGCTGGAAACACTGTGTAGCTGCAGCTACCATAGGGGAGGCAGGATGGAAACATTCACATCAGGTTTATTACCTCCGATACTAATTTTCCAGAGATAAGGTTTAAGTCCCCTGCATTGGTCTGCAATAAAGTGGATTTGTTTGTCGCTTTGGTATAAGGGTTTTTGTTTTTAAGCCAAATAATTTTGGTTTGGATGAGTGAAGGACCCTCAGAAGATGAATGGATTTCTTCTGCGCGCTTTCCTCGTGTTCTTTTTCATTGTCAGAGCAATGTAAAGACTCCTTAGAGTAATTAGGAATTTAGCCCTTCATTTTCCTTTTGTTTTTTCTTTTTAAAATGAGGGGAGAGGGTTCATTCCTCCTATTCAGCTGAGAATCCATGTGAAATAAAATCTCCCAGAGTGCTGTGTAGGGTTGAGTAATGTCATGCGTAACGCTGACTTGAGCATCTGCCTCCCCTAACATGCGAATCGAGAAGAAAACAGACCTTTTTTTTCTTTTTTTAAAACGAGGTGTGTGGTTTGTTTGCGGAGGGTTTGGAAAAACCTCTGGAGCTCCTTTGCATGTATATGCAATCCTCAGGCATACTTGTCTGACTGTCCTAGCTGCTAATTTAAAGGTCAAAGTCTTGGAGGTTTCCCAGTGTATATCGTCTACCATGATTATTTTTTCCATGTAAAAACAAAAATTAAATTTGCCAGTAATGTTTAATTATTTTCCAATTCATTTAAGCTCTGGCAGAGGGTTTATTTTGCACCGGGGGGGTATTGCCTGAGCGGGAGCAGTGTGTCCCGCTGGGGCTGCCTCCAGTGCAGGGGGAGGGCTTTTTCTTTAATTCTCTAAACACGATTCGAGTCTCAAGTATGAAAGTCTGATGAGGGGAAATACTGCACCAGAACATTTGCTTGTGGTTTGTTCTCTTCTCTCCCTCCCTTTCCCCGTGCGTGCCTGCGAGAGAGGGAGAGCGAGGGTTTGTGCGGAGGGAGGGGGAGGCACCAGCCAAAATTTTCCAGCGGGGAGCTGCTGGGGCTTGGCACGCCTGATGCGCCGGCTCCTTGCTAGGATATTTAGAGGGAGGTAGAAGAGCTCAAACTGAGGTATATGGGCTTTAACCCACTGCTGTACAGACAGCAGCTTCTCGAGAGGAGCAGCTCTCCCTGCTTCTCCTTTTCCTTCCCCCCACCTTTTCCGCTGACCCCTTTCCCCCATCGCCTCCAGCCGACGTGCGTTTCTGCCTGGTCCCAACTGGCTTTGTGCGTGGGGCGCGCGAAGACGAAAAGGGGTGACACCAAGGGGTGGGGAAGGAGTGCACCAGCTCTGGGTGACAGCCCGCAGCCCCCGTATGCAATTTAGCTATGGCAAGATTAAAGGAAGGACTGCTTATCTAATTACCCCAAAGGATAATTATAGCAAGGAGCAGAAGCTGAGGGAATGAACTTTCTGGGTCTGACTCATCCACTTTGCTCCTCTCTGGCAGAGCAGTGTGGGTGGGGATGTCCCCCGGGATGCTTCCCAAGCCTGATGCTGTCCTTGGACACAGGGCGATGGTTTCACCCGAGCTATCTGCCCAATCTTTGGAGCTACGGGACCCATGGGCATTCCTAAGGGTGCAGGTCAAGCTCCCAGCCCTTCGGCTCCAGCAAACTTTGAGGGGCCCAGGACTTAATGCTGGATCATTGTACAGCCCCTGGAGAATCCAGGAAAGTCCCCTTCCCTCTTTCAGGCATCGGTTTGGGTTTGGTGTTTGGGGTCCGAAGGGTGGCAGGGGTTTTGCCGACATGACCCCTTGCGTAACGTGGGGCCGGAGATCTCTGCTCGGCAGTTCCCCAACCGTGTCTCCTGCCTGTTTGAATTGGGCCATCTGCACTTAATTAGGGCAGAGTTTTCTTCCAAGAAGCTCGTTCTTGAACTAACACTGTTGAAAGGTGCGTTCGTTTTATAAGTACTTGTTGTAGGTCCTCGCGGAACGCCTGCGGGAAGAGCCCCGAGTAAGAGATGCCCCATCACCCATCCAGTTCTTTAATTTTTATTTCATTTGCTTATCCACTGGGCTACACCTGCTTTCACAGACCCCCTCATTAAAACACCAAAAGAATTAAAATGTGAGCTATCCTCCCCCCCCCAGCCCGATTTCCGTTAGCAATACTGGTAGTGTGAGCTGTGATTTCTGCAGCTGGGGTGGGGAAGCTCCGCTTTAAAAAGCCTCTTAATTATATTCTTTCTCGGCAACGCATCAGCGCCGTTTTTAGCCCATTACGAACACGGTGATTTTTCTCTTAAATCACGCCTATTAGCTGATTGACCTAGTTCTTTTTTTTTTTCTTTTTTTTTTTTTTTGCCATCTACTGGTAGTGTGAGCTGTGATTTCTGCAGCTGGGGTGGGGAAGCTCCGCTTTAAAAAGCCTCTTAATTATATTCTTTCTCGGCAACGCATCAGCGCCGTTTTTAGCCCATTACGAACACGGTGATTTTTCTCTTAAATCACGCCTATTAGCTGATTGACCTAGTTCTTTTTTTTTTTCTTTTTTTTTTTTTTTGCCATCACAAAATGTTCTATTTTCAGGCACTTTACAGCCCTTGAAGAAGAAGGGGTGGTGGGGGAGAAAATAAGGAGCCCAGCCCTGTCCATACCAGCATTCAGTTCTTCACCTGGAAGCACAGATACAACGCGAGTCCCTGCGCAGCCTGGTTGTAGCTGCTGCTTTGGTCGTCTCCCTAACCCTCTAAGTTCCTCGGGCAGTGATGTTACCAGCAGGACTTGCCCGTAACCGTTACATTGCTGTATCCATCCCTTGCTGGTGCCTGGCCCCGTGGTTGTGCTACAAACCAGCCTCTTCATTCACTCCCAGCTGGGAGTGAGAGGATGCAGCTCCCATCACCCTCTGAGCAGGAAGAAGCGGGGAGACTGGGATGGGGAGGAGACCTGGGGATGCTCACAGAGGTGGGGAGGGGCGGTGCAAAACCCTTCACTAAAGGAGAAGAGTGTAACTGAATTTGCTGTGTGTGGGTGGGACCGAAGTTTTCACCTCTTTTTGGGAGCTCCTCTGCGAGCAAAGCTGAGGCTTCTCCATGCCGTTGCACCCATGGGGCTGTGAGTCACATCTCCCCTGGGATGCTGCGTGCCGGGGTTGCATGGGAGTTGCACACCTCGAGGAGGGAAGGATGGGAGTGCTTTTCCCTCCAAGTCTCGTAATAAATTCCCTTGCAGCAAAACCAGGCTTTGGGAATGTGTGTTGGCTGCAGGCTAGGAGAGGACCGGCCGCTGGAGACACTAATCTGGAGTCAGATGCTTGTCAGGGTGATGGACCCGCTGGGTTTGTGATGGGTACGACGGTGTATTTATCGTAATTCCTCCCCTTGTCCTTAGACCTGGCGAGTCAGAGCCCTGCGTGTGCTGGCAGCGACCTGCCCTCGTTTAAATGTTGATCATAGAGTCATAGAATCATTTAGGTTGGAAAAGACCTTTGAGATCATCCAGTCCAACCGTTAACCTAGTACTGCTAAGCCCACCACTTCACATGTCCTGAAGTGCCACATCTACATGTCTTTTAAATACCTCCAGGGATGGTATGGTGACTCCACCACCTCCCTGGGCAGCCTTTGCAATGTTTCACCACCTCGCTCAGTAAAGAAATTTTTCCTAATATCCAATCTAAACCTCCCCTTGTGCAACTTGAGGCCATTTCCTCTCGTCCTATCACTTGTTACTTGGAAAAAGAGACCAACCCCCACCTCGCTACAACCCCCTTTCAGGTAGTTGTGGAGAATGACATGGTCTCCCCTCAGCCTCCTCTTCTCCAGGCTAAACCCCCCCAGTTCTCTCAGCCACTTCTTCTAAGACTTGTTCTCCAGACCCCTCCCCAGCTCCGTTGCCCTTCTCTGGACACGCTCCAGCACCTCAACGTCCTTCTTGTAGTGAGGGGCCCAACACTGAACACAGGATTCGAGGTGCGGCCTCACCAGTGCCGAGTACAGGGGCACGATCCCTGCCCTGCTCCTGCTGGCCACACTAGTGCTGATACAGGCCAGGACGCTGTTGGCCTTCTTGGCCACCTGGGCACACTGCCGGCTCATGTTCAGCCGGCTGTCAACCAGCACCCCCAGGTCCCTTTCCGCCGGGCAGCTCTCCAGCCACTCCTCCCCAAGCCTGGAGCGTTGTGTGGTGAAGTTGAAGGGAAAGTTGATTTGTTCTGTTTGCACATTAAGCTGGGGCTTCCTTCGAGGAAGCTGGTGAATGCAGTCGTTACCGCCGATGTGGGAGGTCGGGCCCTCTTCGGCCAAGGATGATGCGGTGAATAAAAGATGGACTGCCTGGGGGATAAATCTCTGTGTGTTAGTCCCGTGTCAGCAGATGGGGCACCTGGGAGAAGTCTTTGTGGCAGCCTATGTTTGTGGGAATGATTAAGGAAACTCGATCTATTTAGTTTATCCAGGAGGACATGAAGAACTGATCTGTCCGTGTGTGAGTACCAACAGGGGTGGCTGGTAGCCTGTTTTAAAAATGCTAAGGGTTTTTTAAGCTGAGGGTTGCAAGTAGATGCTGGAGACCTTCAGGCGGGACATGGGGTTTGGGTTTTTAGCTCATCATGTAACTAAGCTTTGCACCAGCTTAGCAGGGGCTCGGGTGGCTTCTGCATGGGGTTCAAGTCGGGGATGTCAGCTTCCCCAAGGGGACCTGGTATTGATGCTACAGAGCGGGGTGCAGGGCTCCCAGGGTGTACAATTCTCTTTACTCTCTTAACTGAGCAAATCAGAGTAAACAATCCCAGTACAGCGCTTCCTGGCCCTCGCATTGACCAGCTCCTGAATCTGTGAATAGTTTCATAATGTGGTTTTTTGGTGGGTTTATTTGTTTTTAGCTGGTTGTTTTTTGTGTTGTTTTTTCCCCAGACCTGCTGCGTTTCCTGCCTAGGCTCCAGCCTTGTCTCAAAATGTATGTTCTGAAAATACTGATGCCTTTTCAGAGAGAAGGTGGGATGTTACAACCTTGTGGCAGGCCCTTGCGTTACCCTGCGATCTCTCTTTACTTCTTCCCTATGACGTTACCTTTATGCAGCAGCTGGCGGGACCTTTCTTCACGCTCTGTGTTCAGATGTGCACGTTCTAGACAGGTTGTAATGTTTTTTTCCTCCCTATGCTGTGACAAGCAGATCAATAACTCTTTGCTTTCAATAGGGTTTGTGATCCCTTCAGCCAGGGAAGACGCTCGCTCGTGCTCTTGCAGGCGTGCTTTTCTCCTCGGTGTTGCAGGAAGCCTTCCAGCTATAGCCACCACACTTGTTTCTCTTGCAAAAGGTGTCAAAACGAGCCCAAACCAGGGATGCCCAGGAAGCCTGTCCTGCTGCTGGTTTCCCAGGTACTGGTGCAGCTGAGGGAAGCAGCAAAGCTTGCTGGTGCTGCTGGCATCACCTATTCTGCCCTAGGGATGGACGTTGCTTGGAGCCAAGCACGTAGATTCGTCTCACAGGGCTGGTCTTTTGCAGTTGCAGCCTTCGGTAGGCGTGAAAAGATAAAACAAAGCAAATCCTGTCGCAACGGCTTCATCCATCCCCTCCCCGTCTATTCTTGGCCTGCTGCGATACCATGAGCGTGTTTTTAGATCCGCAGTCATCTGTTTGCTGTATCTAATATGCTGCCGTGCCTCCTGCCCAGCCTGTCACAGGGATGTGGGCTTCCCTGTTAGGTTGCCAGTCCTGGGAGTCCTTTCCCTGATCATAGGTAGCTGGGTAAAAAAAAATAATTAATAAAGCCTTAAAGGGCCTCTAGCAACCTGTTGTTTTTTTTAATTGACCTGTGAAGACAAAAAAATCCTATTTGTAATAATGCATCCTGTACTAATGTATTGTAAGAATGCATTGCAATACAAATGTGCTTTGTCTTTAGATGTTTAGAATGATCTTTTCTTGAGAAACTTTCCCAGTTGTCCAAATACAGATTAGTTGAGACTGCATATATCAAGCCTTTTTGTTTAACAGCCTTTAATCGTGGTGGTCTTGTGTATTTATTCTAGCTATTTGCAGTTTACTGCCTGCCTGAAAACTGTTTATCTGCTAAAACTAAAATTGCTAAGTTGTTGGTATCCTTTTTCTCCTTGTGCCCTGAAAACAGGTGTTTTCTTTTGAAGGATGCTAACGATGGGAGCTCTGCTTCCTTTCCTGTTGAATACATGAAATCCACTCGGATGGGCAGGCTTTTTTCTCCATGTAGAGTCTTACCTGCAAGCTGCTGCCTTACCTGTGCAGACATGAAAATCTTAAGGGAAAGGGCAGTGTGATACAAAGAGCATGTCAATAAGATATCTATAAACCAGAATATATCCATTCAGAGTGATGGAAAATCATTCATAAATCACTGGGGGATCATACATACTCCAGAGGAGCTGCTCTAGACAGGCTTCATACATGCCAGACAGATAGATGGGAGTGCAACATTTGTTCAGGAATAAGAAATGGAAAAACCTCACCCCAACCTTTTAATACTAACTCCTCTAAATCACGTTTTTATTGACTTGTTTAAAATATGATGCAGGCAAAATCTGTTTCTCGAGAGCGACTTATGCTGGAGTTAAAAAACAGAAAGCAAATTTTGTCTGCCAGCCAAGTAAAACTTGGATTGGCTATTAAAACCAGGATTTTGTTGGCTAGCATTGTATCTGATTACATGAAAGTGTGGGAGCTAATGCTTTCTAAAGCTATTTTTCCAGCCTTTCAGATGTTCAGTCGTATCACCTACTGTAGCTGTTCAGCAAGACTCCCTTCCCCACCAGCCTTACGCCTTCTAATCAAACCCGCGTGCCTCAGGAAGCTCAGGAAAAGCACTTTTTGTCCTAGATATTTATTTTTAAGTAAACGTAGCTGTCATTCCAGACAAGGATCTTTAAAACAATTTTGCTGAACTGCAAGGGAAGTGGAGAAACTTGCTGATGGTAAGCAGCTGACCGGCTTACATGGTTTCCACTGTCAGAAGTGAAAAACTGTCTCAGCACGTGTAAATTACCCTCTTTCTGTTGTTGAATGATACGGAGCTGACAGTCCAACCCACCCGAGGAGGACCTCTGCACCTCTGTGTGGGGTGGAGTTTAACTTCACCTTTGCAGAGGATGCACGGGAAGATACAGAGTCTTCCTTCGCTTTGTAGGGCAAGCGTCAGTTAATGTGCGCAGGATCTTCAAGAAGAACAGGCGGAGCAGCTGCCCCTTGAACTGGTTAACTTTCAATTTTCTGAATGAATATTTCTATCTTTATGTTGTATATAAAGTTACTGAAGATAACTACTATATAGGCTACTGGAAAGAGCATCAAGATGACTTACCCGTCTTTCTGCACTGGTAGTGTTGGGCCATTTTGGACACACTTGTCTTCTCTGCTCTTTAACTCTTCCTATGAAGAAGATTGTCCTAGCTCCTTGGTCCAGTGCTTTGGTGCCCTTATTGCAAAGAGATTTTCCCTAATGCATAAACTAATGCTCCTTCCAGCACATTGCACTGAGTCCTCTTTGTTTTCTGAAAGCTAACCTTTCATTACAAGATGAGGGCAAGTCTCTGGGAGCCATTGTTTCTGCAGGACACCTGGGGCTGTGGATGGGAGACTGAGGGAGTCAGACTTCTCTGTCTTAACAGGAAATAATTCTGTGGGAGCTGTGAATTTCACTACCGTAAGGTGCTGGTTGATAGAGACGATGTTTTACAGTGCTGCTCCTCAGGGTCATGAAGAGCTCTTCTGTGAAATGTACGTCTTTGGGACTTGAGTTATCTTTCTGTCCTGTGTGATAACACACTTAGCAATTGGGGGTCTTGGCCAAAGCAAAGGTTTTGGTTTGCTACAGTAACGCAGTGAGGATGATGAAGATGGCGTGACACACTTCGCTGGAGGACACCAGCATTCAAATGGCTGAGATGGTGATGGCTAGGGAGGATGAGCAAATTTTGGGTTAATACTATGAACGTGCTGTTTATTTTGGGAAATTCAATAGCAAGCTGAGATGTTTGATTACCCTCTTCGTCCCCTGGGATAGATTTTGTTTATGAAAGACAGGTTTCATCAAAGAGACGCTTACAGGCATAGCGTGAGATCAAAAGCAAGTTTCTGAATGCTGGTCACTGAGGATTTATGTGATTTCATACAGTGATGGAGGTGTTTGCTGCCTTCTTCCCTGCCTGTTCCTGTGCTGGCACCAAGGGTTTTCTTCAGCTCTGAATGTGCAGGAGATGTGATTCTCTGTGATGGAGTGACGTTGGTGGCAGGTTTCTCTTGGTGTGACATGTGTGGCCAGCATTGCACCAGAGTCTGGCTTTGGGCAATGCAAGACAGCGTTGCCCAGGTCCAGGTCTCTAGTGCTCTGCAGGGCTGTGACCAAGGTTGGGGATCATGTGTTCTGCACTGAAAGGGTAACACTGACTGCCTGGTGGGCTTGGCCTGGGCGTTCTTAAAATAGTGGTCTATCAGATGGGTCCTGTCTCCCCACGTTGGCTTATCGGGCACAGCACTATCAGAAGAGCAACTTTTTTCAGGAGTGTACAGCATCAGGGCTCTGCTTCAAGTCTGCAGCAAGGTTGACTTTCCTGTTGTTGGCTCTTGGGTGAGGTCTTCTTGCCTGCTGGTGTTGAAGTTTCAAAGGAGTTGGTGCCCACAGTTTTGATCTCTGTAGCTGGCTGCAATCATGTTGCCAGAGAGTTTTGGGTTTTTTTCGTTTAAGGCCTCACCCCATGTGCTGTGAAGGTGCCTGGGGCATAACAGTAGCCACAAAGCTTGTGAAATAGGCCAGGAAGGAATGACAAACGTGTCCTTACTCAAAGTCTGGCTGATCAGATACTACTTCCTATGCCAGCAGCCTTGGCTTCTCGTAGAAGTTTGGGGAAGCTTACCTGGCAAGATACCCAGAGAGTCCCCATCATCAGACTGTAGCAAAGAAGGTGCTGCAGGACCGAGAGCTGCTGAGGACAGCCTGGCACCCGTGTCACTTGGATCTCCAGAGCTATTGCTGGTCATCGCTATGTGAGGTGGAGAGGTGTTTTGCCCTGGAATGTGCAAATCGTTCAGGGCTTTCTGGGTCGCTTCGATCCATGGTTGGAAGAGGACCAGGAGCCAACTTGCAGTGTTGTAATCCAGCAGACAGCTGGGCTGCAAGGCTGAATTGCATCCATCAGACATGTTTGTCATCACCAGCATCAGCTTGACCTCCCTCATGGTTTTGCCCAGAAGAATCCTTCAGGAGGATGCTGGAAGATAAATCCCCACTATGAAAGGCTAGGAGACTTCTGGGGAGAAATGGTGTAGAGGAGTCCCAGCTCCATTCATCTGGAGAATCCCAGAGGGCTTAAACTGTCCTGTTCAGGAGAAGAAGGTGGGTCTGGATCTCCTCGTCCCAATTTGGAGCAGCCCGGTGTCTGTGGAGGGCACTGCTAAGGGAAAGCCATTACGAGAGTGCCCTAATATTACAGATGAATAATGCTGAAACTCTGAACAAGCAATATATGTATAAGAAGTATTTGGAAGGATGTTTTATCTTTAAAAGCAAGGATGCTTCATTAATCTCATTGAATAATGCCAAGCCATAAATTATTTTCATAATAGACATGTTTACATAATGAAAAGTAACTTCGCTTGGTCTTTACATGAATAGAGATTAGAAGCAACTGCATTTTCAGGCAACCCCATCAGTCTGTTAGAAATAGTGTGCCGAGAGGTCAGACGATGGAAGACCCAGCCGTGCCCCAGAGCCGTCTTTGTGTCATCCCACACCACGGCTTGTGTCTCTTCTGCAGCATCATGGAACACGTACCTTCCAAAAAAAAAAAAAAGGGTTAAAGAAAATCGCTGGGACTTGCTTGCCTTGCTTTCAGCATCTGAAAATATTAAAACCAGCAGCTCGTGCAGTCCAGACCACAACAGAATTTAGAGGCTGTGGTGCAAGTATCCAGGAAACTGGTTTCATATGGTAAGGCCATGTATCTGTAACCCAGTAATCCCCAATGCTCAGAAGGCTGGAAGTGGGTTGCATTTCAGTGTGGTGAAGTTGTTTAGCCAGGCTGGAGAAACCGACTTTTCCTTGCAAGAGAAGGGGGAGAAAAAACTCGTTTAATGCAAACTTTGCACAGGACACAGCAGCTCTGAGAGCTGATTTCATGGGGTTACCCAGAAAATGCCTCAAACAAAAGAAAATGGTACAAGTGTTCTCAGAGGTTGAGTTGCCTTTTTTCCCCCGGCATTCAAACGTTTTCTTCCTCTCTCAAAGCCCAAACCTCCCACATCTCCTTGCCGCATTTGCAGTTCCTCTCCAGCGGGCGGGCGGTTTTCGGTCCCCCGCTGGAAGGGGTGAGTTGCTGCAGGAGCAGCTCTGGCTGATGGGCGCCCGTGTTAACCTGGCAGGGAGGCTCGTTCCCCATCCCGTCAGCCACACAGAGCCCTGCGAAACGCCAGTGGTGGGTCACGCCATCACCGGCAATGCACGGGTCCTCCTAGACATCACCCACCCTGAGACAGATCATCACAGGGAGATGATTCTCATCACCTCATCAGGCTGTTAGTTGCACCAGTGAATGGGGTGGCTGAGGATGAGGGAATGTTTTTTTTAACCCAATTCTACATTCATTTGGTATAGTGGAAATTCATTGCGATACAGAGCAGTGGGAAATCCCAACCTTGATGTTGAGGAGAACAGCAGGAGTTGAACAGCTCTGACTTTGCTACTCATCTTCCATTGACAGGGTGCCCTGCCTCATCTGCTGTGCCACCACAAAAAGGCGCAGGAAGCTTTAAACTCATGTCAAAGTACTTGAAAGAGAGGAAGGGGCGGGCTGAGGATGAAGGAGATGCTGGCGAGCTCCAGCCTTGCAGCTCCGCAGCTTTTGCAGGTAGTTTGCTGAGCGCTAACAAAGCAGCGAGATCCGTCTGTCTGCGCCATCTCCAGTGAGCAGGCGTCCTTGCTGCTCGTGCCAGGCTGTCAGCGCGGTGGAGGGGAAAGGATGTTAGGAAGTCATGCAGGGGGTGAAAGTCCTTTACATTCCTGGGAGAAAATAAATAATATTCTATTCTATTCTATTCTATTCTATTCTATTCTATTCTATTCTATTCTATTCTATTCTATTCTATTCTATTCTATTCTATTCTATTCTATTCTATTCTATTCTATTCTATTCTATTCTATTCTATTCTATTCTATTCTATTCTATTCTATTCTATTCTATTCTATTCTATTCTATTCTATTCTATTCTATTCTATTCTATTCTATTCTATTCTATTCTATTCTATTCTATTCTATTCTATTCTATTCTATTCTATTCTATTCTATTCTATTCTATTCTATTCTATTCTATTCTATTCTATTCTATTCTATTCTATTCTATTCTATTCTATTCTATTCTATTCTATTCTATTCTATTCTATTCTATTCTCTCTTGCATTCAGCAGCCTGATCGCATCTGGGTTGGCAGCAGCAGCACGAGCAGGCACCATGTGGCACAGAGGCTGTAGGAGAGGGGCAGCAGGTAGTGCCGGCGCTGGGTTTGGGCAGCTCCCTGGCAGCTGCATCCCAGGGAGACCAGCGAGGTGCTTCTCCCAGCCTTTGTGCCGGCTGCACCAAGAGCTGATCAGGTTTCACCCCAAAATAACTTTCTTCTGCAAACAGTGGTGGCCATTATAAGGTCTGAAATCTGAGCATGGCCTCCCATTGGTTGCTTTATCAAGCCAGGAATTTATTGCATCTATCATATCTCCCCAGAAGCTGTTTTCCAGTTTTCCCCCAGTGGCATTTGGTGGGACTGGGAAACCAGGGCTTCTCATCACCTTTCCCACCTCCTCCCTGTGCTGCTGCGGGCTGGGCCTGCTGAAGCTGGTGCAGTTTCATGCTCTGAATCGATTGTCAGCACCTGATGGAGAAGCGGCTCTGGGAATAACATTCCCTCCTGCTGCGTTTCTGTATAAGACTTCTCACTATTTATTTTGCAGTTTTTCATATCTTGCTGCTTCACGTTGAGAATCGCAATTTGTTGTCCGGTGACCGTGTGTGCATATTCCACAGCAGCAAATTTAACAAGTCTCTTGCTGTGTTGCTGTTTGTAAAATAGCCTGGAAGAGGAGCGGAGACTTTGCAAGCATTACTCGTGTGAGTGCTTTTCTTCATGGGTTTGCCAGCATGCGGGAGAGCTGCAGCCTCAAATTCCCCTCTACTTAAGACATTTCTCCTCCAGGAGCAAACCTGGGGTAGCTGGTGGAAGAGAGTTTAGTGAAAGGCTGCTGACTGCAAAAGCAGCCCTCTGTGAAATGCTGCACTGCGTTTACATTAGCTAAGAAGTACCATCTCTTCGTAATACCAGGAGGAGACAGATGATAACTCAGAGTTGTATAAACCCCATCCTGAAGTTTCCCTTCACACCACACAAGGAGTGTTGGAGACCTGGGGGACCTGAGCAGTTGTAGGAATCCCTTTGAGCTGAGAAGCACTGGAGCTTTGCTATTCTAATGGGGAACTGGGATGTAGACCAGATCTCCCCCTGAGATGGAGATTGCAGACATAGTGCTGAGCAGGACAGTGCTGTCACCATATCGCAACGCAATAAAGACTTTTTCCGGCTCTTCCATGCTGGGTGGGCGCAGTCTGCATCTCTCCAGCCAGAGTCTGAATTGCCAGAGGTACTCGGCGATGATGTCCGTCTGCAGGGTAGACTTAACTGCAGCAGAGCCCAGCTCCATGAAGATGGCATGAGGATGGGATGGGATAGGATAGGATAGGATATTTCTAGTTGGAAGGGACCTACAATGATCATCTAGTCCAACTACTCGACCAGTTTGGGGCTGACCAAAAGTTAAAGCATGTTTTTAAGGACATTGTCCAAATGCCTCTTAAATGCTGACAGGCTTGGGGCATCAACCACCTGTCTAGGAAGCCCGGTCCAGTGTTTGACCCCCTTTTGGTAAATAAATGCTTCCTAATGCCCAGTCTCAACCTCCCCTGGTGCAGCTTTGAACTAGATTGTGGCCCCTTCGCCATGGTCCCCTGCAGCATATACTCCCACCCATTGACTCTGTATTTTTGGTTGCTCATCATCTTACTGACTGTGTTTTTCCAGTTTTGCTTCTAGCCAGAAAAAACTTCTGGGGCTCCCGCAGTACACTTTTCTCTCCGCTCGTTTCCGCACGCTGTTTGTGGGGTTGCGATTAGGGCTTGAGGCCTCACAGGAGCAACTTCCAGTGACCACCAGGAGTGGCGAGGCAGGATTTACCCACGGCAAAATCCCAGAGTGTTTTGCGTAGCTCCTCATTTACTAGATTTCTGCGTATTTACCATGCTGTCGCTGTAGATCGGCTCGGAGCCACTTGAGGACTGTGGTTGCTGATCAGCTGTAATCAATAGCCTGGAGGGTAAGAGAGGGGTCAGCAGTTTCCAGAAATCCTGTCGCTTCTCGTGTTCGTCACTTCTGAGTAGTGTAGGTTGAATCTTTCCGTGTGGGTTATTGCAACGTTTTGCTGCTCTTTAGGGGCAAACAGCAGGTTGTATGGGAGGGGATTTTCCTCTGCAGAAAAATCTGCTCCTCCCTCTCTCCCCACAAAAACACTTGGTTTCCATTTTGATGAAAATTCCTTCCCAAATATTACGGAATTTGGTCAAGAAAATGAAATCTCAAATCCTTCTTGTGGTTTTTTGGTAGTTGAAAATGGACGTTCTAGCCAGGCAGGGGAGGAGGAGGAAGGATTTTGGTTTGACTGAAAACTTGCATTAACTGGTAAAAGCTTTTCAGGTTTTGGGTACTAAGAAGTGTCAAAATCATCATTGCTAGGAGCTGGGAGAGAGGTTGGTTTTCAACACCTAGGCTTAAAGCTCAAAACGATAGTTTTAAATGGGGTTTTCACCACTGAACAGAAAATGTTGTCCCACTGATATTTCCCCAGCTGTTTAAGGATGATCTTCACTTTTTCACTCCTCCTTTGCTGTCTTCCCTAATGCTGGTGGTCAGCGTTGATAACCCCAACACTTGGAGCACCATTAGCTGTTGGAGCTACATCAGCTGCTGCCGAATGTCCCCACCACCCATTAGTATATAAACAGTGACAAAACGGGGCCATACAAGTTTTTTGGGCTCCTCAATGTAATTTGGGGGACTTAAATGGGCAGCAGCAGTTATAGGAGAGGAACCAGTGCCTTCAGCAGTGTGCATGGCCAAACCAACCAGCTGAGCAGCAGGAGCGTATAATTGCAAGGACCAGCATTCTTCTTTGTTCTTTAAGTTGAATGTCCACGTTGACCCGTTTCATGTTGTGTTGACAGTGGAAAGAGCATCATGGAAACCTTCCCAGTGAAATAGCTGTGACTGCGGCGCTGCCAGGTTGTTTTATCTCCCCTCAAACGAAGCCTTGCAGCTCCTGGGACGTTTTCATGAAATATAAGTAAAAATTGGGTGAACAGCAGTTTTATTCTGAAGGAACAATGTCACTCTTTGTTTTGAGGTCCTGCGGCATTTTGTGGGTATACAAGAAGCAAAATGTGAAGCTCATTATAAAGACAAGTTGGCCGCCTTTACGTGCCAGCTACAGGTAGCACTGAAACACGGTGAATTCCCCGGTGAAAGCTGTGTTTTAAGCTGGTGTTTCTGCCTTGTGAGTGTTTTTTACAGCTGGCAAAGATACAGAGAGTCAGCTGAGTGCTGGTAGCACTGCTCTGGTACGAGCAATTAACTGGTTAGAGTCAGCTCTTCCAGTCTTTTTTTTTTGTTTGTTTGTGAAAAAAGAGGAGTTTCACTTTGCTTTGAATGCCTCTGTTATAGAGGCACAGATTTTTCCCGTCCTCCCTGACTCAGCCCCCAGCTCTCCCCTCCTTCCTCTTTGACGTTGGCACTTCAGGGCAGGATCAAAGTGGGTGAAATTAGAAAGTCTCCTCCTTACAGTGACTCATCGCTGGCTTTGCACTGGGCGAGTGAATAGCAGAAAGGGGAAGGGAAGGGATGGATTGCCTAACCCCTGAGGCTTCTGCACCCGGAGCGTGCAACGTGGCGTGAGTGTCTGCTCATCCTCGCTTGGCACCCAAGCTATCATAGTTTTCTGTTCATCGTACTTTAAAGCCAAAGCAAAATATGTCAGTTTTTACCCAGGGATGAAATCTTGTCGAGTATGAGATCTGATAAGATCAATTAAATTGTTTTTTCTTTTATTTACTACAGAGACTTTGAAGCGATGAGCAGCCAGGTGTTTCCCCCAGGCTCTCGCAGGGCAGAGAGTTGTGGCCAGCCAAAGTCAGGGCTTGATTTTTACACCTCAAGCACTGCACAGAAATTTTATTTAAGTCCTGGGTATGTTTTCCCTGTGAGGAGCTTGACAGCATAACAGGATCTTGCTCTTCAGTGTGTGGGGTTCATGCAGCAAGAGGGGCTCCCAGTGTACAGATGTTTTCTGTTGTCTAACACTGGTTTCCAGCAGGAGACTCCATGCCGCTGTAGCTCCTGAAGCTCATAAGAGAGCTGAGAACTGGGCCAAACCTCAGACCGAACCACAACCTTTCTCATCTCAAAAAAAAAAAAAGTCTTGGGGGAGCTGCACAAGCTTTGCGCAACTTGGATTTGTGCAAGGAGCCTATTTGTCATGGAAGGGGTTACCTGGGGGGCAGGAGCACTCTTCCCACCCCTCCCCCAGATGCTTGTGAAAACCTTAACAAAGAAGGAAAAATAATTATTTCACAGCTGGCAGATGCACAGATTCAGCCTGTTAGCCCGTGCCACCTGCGGTCCTCCTGAGCTGTCCTGGACGCCTTTGGCTGGGATATGGAGGATCCAACGTTCATCCCAAGAAGTGAGCTGAGCCCCTGGCATCAGGGGGGCCTCCTGGCCCCCCTGATGTTCCATCAAGGCCAGAGGGACCCCATGGCCTTGCTGTGATCTTGGGGCTTGTCCGTGTGCAG
>NW_010555403.1:20627-51724 GCF_000687285.1 Phaethon lepturus | reverse complement strand
GGCTGGGGGGCTCCGTACAGTCACCTCAACCAGGAGTGGGTTGTTGCACGCTCAGAGCCACCTGAAGAAGCCAACCTGGGGCCACCAAGGAGGTTCTCGGCTCCTGTCTGCTCCAGGGAGAAGCATTTTTGAGGGGTGTATTCAACTGCTTCAGATTCAAAATGCAGGAGTTTTGAAACACCCGGTGCCAGCAGACATGGAGACAACATGGCACACAACCTTCTCCCGCCAGCTCGTGGTCCCCTCTTTCTGCAGGGACTCGGTGGTGCCTGGCAGGGCTGGAGGCAGCTCGGGCGCAAGGGGGTTTTGCAGCATTTTTATGCAGCATTTTTATTCAGCATTTTGCTAAAAGCAGCAGCAGATCATGACAGTGACTTTCATTTGTAGCACTGTGTTGTGTATAAAAGCAAAACTTTCCTTAAAACTCCTTTTTCTCCAGGCATCGCGTTTCCTCTTAATACGTGGAAATTACATTATTGGCCAGTGTGGTTCCAGCATTTATTTTTATTTTTAACATTTCCATGTCTGCTGTGGGACAGGAAGCAACAGTAGCAGTCCCTAGCATCCAAAGATAGGAACCAGTTTGTTTTATCTTTACTTTGGCCATGTTGAATATTGCTGAGCACATCTTGGCCGAGCCCCAGTGTGCTGCACCAAGCCCACCATATTCAGAGAGCAGTGAGTAATTACTACTTTGCGGTGGTAACGTGGGGAGGAACGAAAAAGTGTTTGCAAAACGCTTTGAAGATAATGACACCCCCCAATTTTACAAGTGGTGGCGTTACAGAGCATGCTGTAGATAGCTCGTTAGCGCTCAGCGATTAGAGGACGGGACAAGAAACACCGTTTCCAACGGCGCCCGATTCGGACTTCCTTTAAGAAGGGAGCAGTGAAAGGGAGGGCTTAGCCAAAAATAAACGAGCATCTCAAAGGCAGATGGTCCTATTCACAGACCTAAAATTACACCAGCGGAGGGCCAGGCAGGATGAAAGGAATTAGCATCTGGTGGCAAAGGGAGGGCAGTGTCACTGCGCAGGGTGGGTGACCAGATGGCCCAGGCTCCGTCGGATGTCCTCCTGAAGGCGATTTCAACCTTTCCCTGCTTGCAGACCTCTCTCTCTCTCTATATATATATTTTTTTTTTTCCTGGGGAGGTGCGGATTCCTCCGGAGCAAATGCAGGATCGCCGGCCGGAGGCTCGCGGCTGCCGCTTACCTTTTATGGCCCTGTAACACCCGGCTTCTGCCGCCTCTGCAAGCGCGTGCCGAGGAGCCGTCGGCTCGGGACGGGACCCGTCGGCACCACAGCACCGCCGTTAGTCCGGGGATAGGCATGCCAGCCCCGGCGGGGGGAAAGCCCGTAAAGGTTCAAGCTCCTGGTATCTCAACAAATGTGCAGCCGGTCACCTAATTTCTATGGGCTCCTTGCGTTATCCTCGCTGAAATTAGCCGCTGGTTGAGGCTGCTCCGGATGCTCGGGGCACTGTCCTCCTGCATCCCGGCCGGATGGTCACCAGCTGTTCCCCGGAGCAGCATTTCGGGGTGCGGAGGGGCCGACGCTTGCTTAAAGGATTGTTTTCCCTTCTCAGCTGGAGCACCAAAAGCCTTTTGCAGAGCCGTGCTGTGAATCCCATCAGCAGCCCAATCTAGGTTAAAATGACCTTTTTTAGTTTATTCTTCCCCCTCCTGATGTTATTTTTAACCTGGAGGAGGCCGATGACCTGGTTCGTGGCACAACCCCACCAGCGCTTGCGTCGGAGGGGTAGGGACGCGGAGCCCGGTGCAGGTGCTGGCGTAAGGGGAACCCCTTGCACCCCGTTCCCTGCCTCAGCGCTGCGCCGCGGGTCCCTGCAAGTGCATTTCTATAGTGTCTCTTCAGACAGTGTTTAAAAACTCGTAAGGTTTAAAAGCACTGTTGCAATGCAAGAGAAAACCTAAGATTTAAATCCCTCTCCCCCTCCTTGCGTAGATGGGGGATTCGGTCCAGGGTTTGTAATGTTCATTGTACAATATATCAGATCATTCTGCGAAGGACAGGGCAGAACTCTGGAAGAGGTCGCTGACTGGTGGGGGTTTGCCTTCCTACGTAGCCACATTTATTTTTATTTTACTTTTGAGCTAGTATTCCAGGAAAGCCCATTAAAAGCTGGCAGCCGCCTGCTAGCGAGCAGCTTGCCGGAGCTGAGCGCCGACGTGTGATGCCGGAGGAGCCGCGCCGACGGTTGGGGATGACTGATGGCGCGAGGTGTCGGTGGGAAGGAGGGGAAAAGGGGGATGTTCTCACTCCGCTGAACTTCCTTCCTTTGTGTTTCCTATTAAGCCGAGGGAACCGCGCTGATGCGGCTGCTTTTGCAGCCTTCCAAGCTCCAATTTAATTGTGGATGATTTCATCCCGGCCTTTTTATGTTGAAGCCAGTGGCCTGCGTCATGCAGCAGTGAATTTAGGCAGATTTTATTTGCATGTGAGTCACTGAGCTTTTCCAGCTGAATGTCACCAACTTGGAATTTTTGTCTGATTTTGTTGTTGTTTTTGTCTCTTGGTGTTTTTCCACCGGGCTTTTTCCCTACCCCTCGCTGCCTGCACCCGCCCGTCCCTCCGCAACCTCCCCAAAAAAATAGGAAAAAGCTAAATGTGAGTTTGAGTTGGCAGTGTGAAAGGACGGGATTATGAATGTTCGGGGAGGGTGGGGGGAAAAGGATGCTTTATGTCGCTGGGAGGGAAGGACCGAAGCCAAGTCAAATTGAGGGCTCTAATTTGGGAGCGGTGTTATTACAGGTCAGAGGGAGTCAGTTACTGGCTAAATTGGGAGAGCTGTCACATGCAGGAGCTGTAAATGCTGCTCACATGGCTAGAACACACAGGCTCTTGGACAACTCGGTTTGATTTTGTTGACAACACTTAAAAAAAAATAATAAAAAAAATCCGTTTATTTTCCCTCAAAATATAGGCTCCGCAGCAGTGGCCCTCTGCCTCCGCCGCCTGCTCCTCCCGGCCCTCGCCTGCCCTTTGCACAGACAAGTTTATAAATAGAGCAACTCCTCCATTATGTGCAGCTTCAGTCTCTTTATTTTTATACTGGAATCTGTTCAATGATTAACAGTTTAAACCATGTGCTGTATATCAATACCTTACATACCCTTCATAACTTATTTTTAGTATTATTTTTCCCCCCTTCTAAATCCTTTATCCATGTTAGGCAACATAGTTATGACATTCAGATAATTTTATTTCTTTTTTAGCCTTTGAAGAAACTTATCTGCATTTCAATTGAGGTTTTGCTAAAAGGCTTTTTGCAAGTGAAATTAGGAAGTCAGAGGAGTATTTCCCCCGTGCCTGTGGTTGTGCCTGTAGCCTCCTTGCTGGAAGCAAGGAAGATTTGGGCATTTTTATGGATTAGACTCAAAGAAGAGATACAGAAATTGCGTGGTGGGTTTCTTTTGGCTTCTTGCATCCTAGGAAATTCCACTGAAAATCTGGATTTGAGGGTGTGTGGAGGCATCTGAGCAATATAACCCCAGTGTAAGTGAAAGCCGGCAGGGAACTCATTTCCCACCTGTAGCCCCGTGTCTCAGAAGCAGCAAAACCAGCAGCCATTGCTGAGCTCACAAGCTCCAAGAAGTGATGGGACTTTTGGAAGCAATCTGCAGCCTCCTGTTTAACTATACTTTTAATCCTCGCCGACCCATCCCATTGCTGTGGACCAGGCGGCCTCCGCGAGCCGGCTAAACTTAGCTAACTTTGCACAGCAGCCAGCAAAAGCCACTTGACCCAGGATCCCATCAGGGTATCTTTGTCCATCAGACCTGGCACAGCTGCTCTGATATTTCTGTCTCCTCACTGCATGCACAAGGGCTCCGCTCTGCTGTCCAAATGGGACAGCATTTTGGTGTTGTTTCTGCTGCAGTAGCTTTCTTCCACCTGCCCCGTATGGTTAGTGCACCTGCTTTCTGCTGCTCTCCTGCCCCAGTGGGTAGAGGTGGAGAAACACCTCACCTGGTGGTGTCCACACCGCTGAGGGTGCTTTTGCAGTTTTGCACACTCTCTGTTGTGAGGTGGGACCCAGGCGCTATTTTCCAGCAGTTTCAAAAGACCATCCTCCCCATGTGAGGCTTGGGAGCATGATGCTTCTGATGCCCAGGAGCTTGTGTGCTCCAACGAGTAAAGAGAAATGGGTGCTGTGAGTCCTTGTCCGGTGTCAGGCTGGCTTCACTCTTCAGGACAGCTTTCATAGGAGGTTGGTTGGTTTGTCGACCAAGCATCTGTCCTCCTCCTGGCCTTCGGGTAAGAAGCGAGGAGGTGGTACCTCATCCTTGCTGATGCCATCTGTCTCTGAGCTCTTATTTCTGACACTGAACCATTTCCCATGTTTTTCTGTCCAAGCATTGAGCACTCGGACAGAACTTGCGGGATTTTCACTCTTGTTTCGCACCCGTTGGCACCACTGTCATCGATGTAATCACCGTTCCACGAGAACATGCCGGCTGGACCACAGCTTGTGAAATCAGTGAGGCAGATTCATCTTTCCCAAGGTGTTCTCCATGCCAGTGCCGGACATGTTGCGTTGAGGAGCCCAAATGCGGTCATACATGCGGTGTAGGTTCCCTTGGCACTTAAGGGGCTTTTGATACGGTTTCCCAGCGTGGCGTCTTTGCTCTGAGTCAGTGAGATGCTCTCAGCGTTGCAAAGCTCTGCACTAAATTAAAAGTCATGTTGCTAGGGAGTGTTGTGATAATACACACTATTACGCTCTGTAGCAAAAGTGTGCAACAGATCCAGCCTAGAAAACAAATCCATAAAACCTCCCATCAGATGCATGGTATGAAAATTGAGTGTACTTCAGCTTGGTATTAAATATGTCATGGAAAAAGACTTCCCACTCCTTCTGAATTTCCTGAAAGTCTGCTTTGGGCTGAAAACCGTAGTGGCTGCAGCCAATTTAGAGAAGGAAAAATCCCCGCTCTCGTTGCTGTCTGCAGAAGCATGCTTAATGATCGTGCCATGCGATTCTCCGGTGCTAAAAATATATTGCTTCTGGGTTTGTACGAACAGCTTCCTAATAACTGGAGCTCTGGCAAGCTCGCGAGGTAGAAGGGGGAAAATAGTGTCAAAAATGTGAAAAGCTTTTTTCTATAGTAGGGCCGGGCTCTTCTGTCCTTGTGGCTCTCAGCGTGAATTAAGGGATGTTTTGTTGAGGGATCTCCCGGTTTGTTCTGCTTCTGACCAAAATAATGGGCTTTTTGCTCCTTTGTGAGTTTACAACTTGGATGGAGAGCACTGAGCTCCCTGCCCTGCTGCTCTGTCTGCTGGTGGGGTTTAATCAGCCCCATCAGTGTGATGGGGTGAGAAGATCTGATCGAGGGTTGCCTTTGAGGCTGGCTTCAGTGCTGAAATTCCCAACTCCTGCTAACACTATACCTGCTGTGAGATCGAGAAGTGCAGTGCAGTCACAGCTTGAGCTGCTCAGCCTGGGGACATTCTTTCCAGTCATTTCTTCCACACAAAGGGAAGGGACCAGGGCTACAAAATGATGGGGCTGCCGTTGCTGTGGAGAGCTTGATGGAGAGGGGAGCAGCCAGTAATAAACAGCTGAACTTGCTGCCCAAGGAGAACTGCCTTAAAAAGGGCAACGAGTCGAGTAGGCTCATGTCTTATCCCCCATGGGGTTTTTTGGGGTTTTTTTTTGTTTGAGTTTTTTTCCCCCAGAAGCTGCATGTCATATGGTCACCTGCTCCTTAGCCTGTCTTCCCAAGAAGAGTTGCAAGAACTTGGCTGTTCTTCGAAAGTGAAGCGCATTCGAGATGCAGCAGCCAGCTCCCCGGTGCTCATCCACATCCACCTCACCTCTGCATCAGGCTGCCTTTGTTTCAGAGCACTGCCTAGCAGGTACACACCTTTTTATGAAGCACAGAAGATAAGACCAGCGATGGCCAACATACCTTTTGCAATCCAGCTGTGCCGGCAAACCTGTCCATGCTGCCTTGGCAGTGGGTGTTGAAGAACTTGCCCATTGCACGCAGGGCGATGCTGGGGGCGGTTGCAGGAAGGTTGTGTCTTTTGGCCAGAATTATTTTCAGTGGTTAAATTTGTTACGTTAAACAAGTCAAAGGGTTATTGTGTAGTTAATTTACACGGAACTTCTTAATCTCGGTCATTGAAGATGGAGAAGATGCTCCTTCATGAAGTCCTCTGTGCTCCTGCCAGTGCTGAATCCTGCAGTAAAATCAGAAGCACTTTGCTTTTGATGGCTGTATGGCTCTTGGCTTTGTTTTTCCAAGGAACCAATATGGCCTGCAGTGGGGACTTCCCCAGCCACCTCCTTTTGTGGGATGTGCTGTGCCTATTGCTCCGTTTTTATGGCATCTCTTCCCTGCATCCACACTGGTCTGTTCACCTCCCCTCCTGCTCAGAGCTTCTCTGCAGCAACCGCTCGGGTGGAAAAGAAACATTAGGCAAGTACTTAATGTATTTTTAGCCTCTTAGAATGTGATGTAGCTGCTGGAAACGCAAGAGGAGAGCCAGCACCATGTGAACCGATAGGTTTTAGTGCATCACCGGCAAATTTTCCATCAAGCACTGGTGCTCCTTGGCACTGTCACGGAGCCGGGGTGCAAGGTGGGTTGTGGGCACTGGAGAACGGAGATCGTGCACGTGCCTTGTGTGATACAAGGCACAGATTGCCATCTATCTCTTCTCTCCTTATGGGCACTGATGAACAAAACATCCTCCTGTCCTTCGAAGAGGTCATCTGCACCTAAATCTGCACAGAAGCTGACCAGCGAGGGAAATGGGGAATTCAGTGATTGCCTTTTTATATCTCATTATAGACTGAAGATGCTGGGGTAGCACTGAGCCGCGCAGCCACCCTGGACCTAGAGGTTCATAGCTGTTGGGGTGGGTGCTCCAAGAGGGAAAGTGCGGAGCCTCGATTGCCACAAATAGCAGTCCCCAAGCCCTCCTCGTGTCCAGGGCTTGTTTGCAGATCTTCTGGCTTTTCCCAGCTCCTAGCCAAGGCTTGTTGCAGGGAAAGAACTTCGCCACTACTCCCCACATTTCTCCCTAAGTCAGGCTGTTAGACCTGCATGGGAGGGAGTGAAAGCAAAAAGCCAGCTGTGAGGTGTTCTTGACTTTTCCTCTGTCAAACCCTGCGTTTTCTGCCGGGACGAGTGGTTTTGGGCACCTGGGAAGAAGCGGTCCACAGGGTGCAGAGCTGGCCTCTCCCTGGCTTCTCCCAGCCGCTGCAGCACGGGGACGCGGGAGGTGCCAGGAGGCCACGGGTGCTGGATCCAGCAGGCAGTGATGCTGTTTGGCACGGCTCCCGTTGCCTTCAGACGTATAGGATTAGGTCCTCCCAGTCCACGCTGAGGTCAGCTCTAGCGCAGGCATAAATTCAAACCCGTTTGAACATAGCAGGGGGAGGTCGGCAGGGTTTACACACCGCGCTGCAGCCTCCTGGCTGTAGATGTGCTTAGAAATGTCACCGGTGTCTTCTCGCCTGTGTTAGCCATGGTCTTACATGGATTTTGGTGAGACAAGGAGCAGGATTCAGGTTCACCGGCGTTTCAATGTCAGCTTGCATCTCCGTCTCATGCAGTTGGCAGATCTGCAGTAACCTTTATCGTCGAGAGTTTTTTCTTTTAATTAGTGTCGGTTGCAATAACCAAAAGGCACATGCTGAAATTCTTGTTATTTGGCCTCTCATGGAGGGAGAAGGCTGCCAGGTTTAACAGCGAGGGTATTCATGTGCTCTGGATGGGGTACAGAGAGGGTTTCCAACAGGGTTCTCACTTCATTTTCTTCAGTGTTGGTCTTTCGAGTGAGGCTAATGTAGGAAGAGAATGATGTAAATTCGCCCAAACAAAGTATTGTGAATGGGTTCGCATGCAGGTGCTAATTACTGCAAATAATAATTTAAATCCCTTCGTCTGGAAACAGGCTGTAGTTCACCTTCAGTCGAGCTGCTGCAACAGGAGCCAGGGCAGAGCTTCGCATCCGCAGCAGCGTTGGAGAGAAGATTCATGTGATGGTTGGTGGGGAGTTGGCCCATCTCACAGACCAGTAAATCCAGTTGCAGGAAGGCTGGGACTGGCAGAAAACTGCCCCCAGTCCATAGGCTCTGTGCAAATTCAGACTTGCAGTCTGAAGCTGTCCTGCTTTAACTTCGCTGTAAATTACCTTGGGTGAGATGGACTATGGTCTCTCCACCCCACTCATGCTTTCTACCAAGCCAAATGAGACCGGAATGACTTGGGTGCTGGAAGTCCTAGAGCCAGCAGAAGTGTTGCCGTGGGCTCATGATTACCACGACCTGTTAGAGACAGGACACTTAGCTTCTGATAAGCTTACCAGAAACAAGAGTGGAAGGTGAATTGAGTGCTGAATCCTGAGTACCTTCGCTTGAGAAAACGCAGGACATCAGGGAGCTCTTTAATTCAGACTGGAATTTATCTGGAAGCTGAAGCCAGATGAATTCAAGCTTATATCAGATACATTCAACTGGAAATGAAGGCAAACTGAAGCACTTGGGAGACACTGGAACAAATAGCCAGTAAACGTAGGGTTGGGGTTTGTCTCTTGGTGGACGTTCACTATGAGATGACATTTTGGCCAAACAGAAGTTTTGGGCTGCATTCATGTGCAGGGTCAGATTTCTTGACCCCTTTTGCCCTAATGAAGACACCCATGCAGCTGTAATAGTTGTTAGATACTGGGGCTGACTCTGGTGATGACCTCAGAGCAGATTTTGGTGATTTCGATGGAAGCACAGCATCATGCATGCATGTATGGAGGAGCTGGCAGGTAGTGCTATGCTGCTTGGTCTTTATGCAGCAGGAGGAGTCCGGACGCTGATTTTTCTGCCTCTGGTGAAAAAGTAGATGTCTCCACGTAGCTCTGCCCATCACCCAGAGCCAGTGCCACATCGGTAATGCAGGAAACGGCAAACAATGGGAACTTCTTCTGGGAGCTGCTGAGGAAGGCCTCCTGCAAAACCTTCCTGCAAACCCAGAAATAGCCATCACTTGCACCAGGGCTGCCGATTTCAAGCTCGCTTGAAGCAGTTGCAAGTTGCCTAAGCACGGTTTGGATTTCTGTTTTGCTGTTGGCCATCCAAGACATGAAAACCTCAGTGTTGTCCATCCCTGTGAGGGCTTGGTTGCCGTCCAGGAGCACTTAGTTTTTCCCTCCAATCCCTAATGCTGCAGCATGTCACTTTGCAAGATCAGGGATCCCAGCCTAAATTTTTTGGTACAAGCTCCTGTTTTTTCTCCCCAAGTACATCTGAGAGTGCTGGTCCATTCAGCCTTGCTGTGAAGGTGCTCTGTTTGGTGGATGCCCTTCAGATGTGCAGATCTAACTCTTAATCATTTCTTGCTTGGAGAAATTACCTGAATGGGCTTTTGAGAACTTCTTATGGAAAATGTTGTTAAACTGAAAACAAAGGCATAATAAAAAAGTAATTTAAGAGCAATTTACTGACAACCGGAACCCTTAAACGCACTAAGTTACCATTGTGGAGCAATGATACCAAGCCTGCTATTTAAATACACTCTTTGTCACTTGGAAAATCCTTGGGCAGTGTTTAATCTGCTTCCAGTCTTCAATTGTTGTCCTTGTTGCTCATGGTAAGCTATTGTCTAGCTCATAAATTACACATCATTTATCTCACTCTCTTCGTCAAAGCCCCAGTCAACATATTTGTCTGCTTTACTCGCGAAATGTGATTATGTGTATTAAATGTGTAAATACTTACGTCGTATATGACAACAGGAGGATAACCCAGTTTTGGCTTTCATAATGCAAAGGTTTATCTTGGTTGGGGTTGGTTGGTTTTTGGGGTCTTTTTAAGCAGTTGAGCGGTATCACACATTGCCGTCATTCCTTGGAGACGTCTTACCTGATGACGTTCCTGTGCCTGTGCTGACAGCTCCTCAGCTCCTCTCAGCCATCCCTCCAGGCATGGTCAGTGTTTTTCAGGTGGGGGCCCCAGCTCTGTTTGCAAAAATAAGCAATTAGAGAAAAAAACAGGCAGTTAGGTACTTCAGGATTTCTAAATGAAGACACCAGCGTGCCGCCTGCATTGTTTTTTGTGGCATCAACAGAAATTGTGTGCATCCCTGCCTTTGTCCACCCAGGCTGGCTTTGCCTTTGGAAAACTGTGACTGTTGCCAGTACGGCATCCAGAAGTGATTAAGCAGATTTTTGAAAGAGAAGTCCGGTGAGCACTTACTAAATTGACAAACGTTACCTCTTTCTCAAGCCAGAAAGCCCCGGGTTCGGGGATAGTGCTGGACCTATTCATAGCGCAGCACTGGTTTCAGCCTTGGAAGCAGGACCCGGCTATATTTGGTGCTGTATTTATATGTGTGCACCCTGCACATGCATCAGCTGTGCAGTATGGCAACAAAATCATATCAGGTAAGTAGTTTCAGATCCCACCTTCATTCAGCCTGTCATTCAAGAAAGAGTCCCATAATGAAAATTGGGATTTTCTGCTTTGAGGGTGCCGCCAGCTCCCATCCCTTCCCAGTACAGGGTCACAGGGCTGGGACATGAACTGGCTCCTTAGAGTGCTTGTCAGTTATTATTTTAGCTCATCTGCAAAAGGAGATGTTGGTGCAGTGACGACGATGGGCAGGACAGGGATTTTGGAAGTTTTGGAGCAGCAAGTTGGGTTTCTAACTTCAGGGCTTTCACTATGCTCAGATTTGCCAGCTGCAAATATCGATAGTCTTGCCGTCCCTTAAAGCAGCGAAAGCCTTGCGATGGAAGGCATCAGGCATCCTTGCAGCAGCACCCGGGGGAACTGATGAGGCTGTAATGTGATTAGTGCCTGTGACCCCGAACACCACCGCCGGCTGCATGCCAGGACCTTTGACGTGGGAGCCCAGGACAGGGACACGTCCTAACTGCGGCTGACCCGGGGTGGGGGGGCTTGTTCTGGCAATAAAGGGTGGGACATCCCAGATGTCTGGGAGTGCCTGGCAGCAGGTAGGGAGCTGAAGCGGGGGCTCCTGTGTTCGAGGAGAGGGTGGAGAGGGGCTTTGGGGGGTCGCCAGCCCCCGTGCCCCTGCCCAGAGGCAACTCCAGCTTTCCTCCTCTCGCACCGCCTTCTCCAGATCTCTCTGTTTTCTGGTAGATAGGATTAAGCCTGACCTTTTGCCCCGTCTTCGGAGAGAGCCAAACCTCTTTCGAATCTAATTATTTTCCATTTTTGTTTAATTGTGCACATCCTGCCTCTGGCTGAGAAGGAGAGCGGCTCCTGCCCAGGCTGGGGCAGGAAAGGGCATCCACGCTTGCTGGCCGAGGGCATTTGGATCAATGCTTCATCTTTTGGCATTGTGATTTCAAACCCCCAAATCTCTTGGAGGTCCAAGCCAAGTTTCCCAAGAAGCAGCTCTGACACCATCCTGTGTTTCTCCAGTGGTGACCTTCATGGTCAGCCCCACCACCGTGTGAGGAAGAGGAGTCCAGCCACGGCCACCTGCCTCCCCCATCCTCCTCCTTCTCCCCTGCACTCAGGTTGCCCTGGTCTCTGCTTTTTCTGCATGTATTTTTCTACGTAATTCCTATGTACAAGTGGAACTGACTTACTTTAGCAACGCATTGCATGCCTTTTTTTAACAATCTTTTGATTTCTTAGTTTATCTGAGCCACTGCAAAGTCCCGCAGCCTCTCTCCAGCCGGTGCCAGGCTGGGGCTTGGCTGTGCCAGCCTGAGAGAGCTGCCGAAGTGCCCCGACAGCAGTGATAAAACCAGGGGGTATAAGGGAAGGGGAAGGGGTGAAATCCCTCTGCAGGAGGAGGAGACGAAATAACATGGATTTTCACCTCCCAGGCAGCCAGCCAAGAAGCAGGAGAGAGAAGAGACAGATAAATCAGACTAAGCATGACACAAAGCTTTGCCTGCAGCAGAATTACATCTGCATATGGAAAACAGGGAGATGCTCTGGTGGGGAAACGCTCAGGCTTCACTTGGTGCAAGAGAACTTTTCAGTTGGTCTGAGGAGCGTTCCCCACGCGCAGCAGGTGTTGTGCGCAACCGGTAGTGTTTCAACATCAAATAACCTGGCCAAGCAGTTTGTCCACGGTAGGTGCTAAATGGCATCGTGCTGTGTCCGTGTCTGGCATCCTGGTGCTGGTGGGTCCCTGCATCGGGACTCAGAGGCGGTTGCAGGAGAGGTGGTGAACAGTGACTTGTGTCGAGCCTCAGCTGGTGCCATTCACAGTCATCCTTGCAGCACAAATCTGCCTCCATCAGCTTTGCAAACTGATGATCCGGAGTGATGTTGACTTCTGCACTCTGGATTTACAGAAAAAATAGCGATAGCAATGAGAAATAGTAATTAGACAGGTCTGTGGCCAAGACCACATGTTTCAGGGGAAAGCAAAGGCAAAGCTGTATAGGCTGTTCTCACAGAGAAGGCATTATCCCTAATTCCCACTGGCAAGTGAGGATGGGGAAAGCAGGGATGGGAACCCACCCACTGCAAAGGATTTGGGTTGTATTTCTCCCTGCCTGCAGCTTTGCCTGTGTGCTAGGTCCCCCCCAGCCGGTGGGGTATGTAGTGAAAGGCAGGTGCCATATCGACCTGCCAATGGTTGCATCCACAGGAGGATTTAGAGGCAATGTCCTAAGAGCTTCCAAAAGTAAAGGGTTTTTAGCTCTAAGGCTTTCCCCTTGCATTCTCCCCCAGTACCTATGTTTAATTATTCTGTGCAAAGCAGCAGAGCGGCTCCAAAATGTTTTGAGGTTGCTTTGGTCCAGTATACCTGATGCTCAGTGGGTAGAGCGTGGCTCAGGGTGGAGAGGGTGCATTTGAATCCCCCAAAGAGTGGCTTCAGTCCCACTGCGCTTTTGGCAAAAAATGTTGGTGAGCTGGAAGGGCTCAGGATGGTCAATTATGACCCAAGATAAAAGTTGCTTTGCATTGCATCAGAAGGTGTATGTCACGTACCCGCTGTGGAGTGGACCTTGTGTTCTGCTACACTCATGTCTTTTTTACAACTTCACTTAGATTGAGCATTGCTTTTCCAAATCCTGTTTTTTAGTACCAAAACAACTTCACAGCATCTCCACGGGAATGGGAGGGCACCTAGAGTACTGAAATTCCCTTTTGCTTCTTAGCAGATGAAGTAGTTCTTTCTCTACCAAAGCCATGCCAAATCGTGTCCCTTGCACCTCTTGGCACAGCAGCACGCGATGGCTTGGGCATGCTGTCGATGGGGTCAGGAAGCAGCTCTGGAGGAGGGGTGGGTCTGCAGAGAAGTAAATACCACTGCAGAAAGTTCCAGCGAGAGCCGTCAGCGTTTCCAGCAAGCCATCTAGTGGCTTCCTATTAAAATGGTTGCACACCTTGAAACTGGGAAGGTGCAGCTGGAGGGGTGAGTGCTGCTCACTGCCGCGGTTGTGTCGGGGAACCGACATGCAGGGTTTGACCCTAATTGGGAAAAGGCCCTACTGTAAATAGTCCTCTTCTGGGTCACGGGCTGGTGGGGTGATGGAAGGGTTGGGTTAGCTGCTGGATGGCAGCATGGGTCTTCCCAAGAGCAAACCTGATGGGTGATCCTACAGATGGACATCCAGATCTTCATTTCACTGGTGTGGCTTCAGTTACGCTAACTCAAAAACATATGAAGGATGTAGGGATAATCAATGATTTAGAGCAGCTTCCTCTACAGTATGGATAGGAGACAGCACACAGGGAGGGAGAAAGTAAAGTTTTGGGGTTTTTTTAATAACATGAGAACTCGGGGTATTTCACTTGGTGAAGTTTTGGGCAGTGTGTTTAAAGCAAACAGAAGGAAGTCTCTTTTCACCAGACAGTTCAGTTGTGGCACCCTTAGGCACAGCCTGCTGCAGGGACTGGAAGTTTGAAGGTTTCATAGAGGGGTTTGGTAAACGCTGGAGGAGAGACTGACCTGGGGCTGGGAAGCATCAGTTGGGTGGTCTAGGTAGGTCCTGAGCTATCCTGGGCTGGTGTTCGTATAAGCTGTTCAGAAAAACCTCCAGTGATGGAGATTTCACAATGTCTATGGGCAATCTCTCCCAGCGTGTCACTGGCTCTACCTGTAGAAGGTAGTTTCTTCATGCCCAACCTTCGTTACCTTTACTGCAATTCAAACTTATTACTACAGTCCCCAGGAGACATGGGGAGCAGCTTGTCCATGCTGGTCTTCACCTCTCAGACAGATGACAGGCTGGCTAGTGCAGTTTTTATGTGCAATATGGCATTTTGACTGATGTTCAGCCTGTGATGCTTCATGACCCCGGGCTCTTCCCCGCCTGGTACTGCACAGCAATTTGTTCCCACCTGCATGGAGATGTTTGCACCTACTTAATGCAGTTTTTTTTCCCTGACTTTTCTCCAGGTCACAACATTGTTTGGTTTCTAATCCAGTTTTCTGGAGTTGTTTTCATTTCTGCTAGCATGATACCTGCACGTTGAACACATTTATCACATCACCCGTATCACTGATGACATACTGAGTAGTGTCATAGCCGGGACAAGTCAGCATATCCTCCCAGTCTGACGGTGAATCACCAGTAACAACTGTCTCCATATGGTTTTCTGATGAGTTGTGTGCCCACATTAGAGTAGTTTCGCCTGAGCGTGTTTCTCTGGTGTGCTGCTGAGGAAGCCATCTGCGGCAGCACCTAATGAATATCAAGATATACGGCGCTGACTGCTTCTCCAGCTATTCACAGGCCAGTTACCCTGTTGCAGAAGGAAATTAAATTGTTCTTGACAAATCGGTGTCGGCAGTCACTTATCATCTTGTTATCTTCTAAGTGCTTACAAATAGGTTGTTTCATTATTTGTTCCATCAGTTTTCCAGGAGTTCGAGTGAAGTGACCAGTTGGTAATTCCCTGACTTTTCTTTTTGCATATTTTTAAAGCTAAACCCTATGTTTGCTTCTTTTCTGGTCTTCTAAAACCTCTCCTATCTGCCATGAGCTAACAGAAGAACAATAGCTCTGCGGCTGCTTCAGCTGAGCCCTTCCCTCAATACCTTTGGGGCAGCCTATCACACCAGGCTGGCGGATGGACCAACACCCTGGTTTGGGGTTATTGCACTCCTGCTGGGACGCTTCTCCCCTTCACCCTCTGTGGCTCTTGCCTACAGTAGCTCATTTGAATCTTGACCTTTTCCATTTTCCAACCAGTGCTTTTAAAAAGTTAGGTTTATCCACAAAGTTTTTGTGTAGTATTTTGTGTAATCTGCAATGATGTGGAAAATTTGGGCCAAGCCCTGACTTCAGTTAACATTAGGACAACAGCAGTGGAGCTACCTGGCCACAGAGGTGTGTGTAATTCAGCTTTCTGAGTGATTTTCAGGAGTGTCTGGTAACTCTCGGTGTCCAAGTCAGCACACCTCGTCATGACCCCCTGGCCTGGGAGATGCTTAGTCAGTGGCATCAGGCATGCAGGCATTCCTCTGGTGTGTCCTATTTACCCTGCCAGGGTCTATTTATTTCTGTTTGACGATTTCTCAATTCTCTTTTTTTTTCTTTTTTCTATTCCTTCAACAGGAATCATTAACCAATGGCAACAGGAATCCAAGGATAAAGTGATTTCCCTATTGTTAACCCACCTGCCTTTACTGAAGCCTGGAAACATCGAGGCAAAAGTCGAATACATGAAACTCTTGCCTAAAATCCTGGCCCACTCAATCGAACACAACCAACACATCGAGGAGAGCAGGCAGCTGCTGTCCTACGCCTTGATACACCCTGCCACCTCCTTAGAGGACAGGAGCGCCCTGGCCATGTGGCTCAACCACCTGGAGGACCGCACGTCAGGTGGCTTTGGCAGCCAGAGCAGAGGTCGGTCGGATTCGGTGGACTACGGGCAGACGCACTACTATCACCAAAGACAAAACTCCGATGACAAACTCAACGGATGGCAAAACTCTCGAGACTCGGGCATAAGCGTCAGCGCTTCCAGCTGGCAGGACAAAAACCTGGCGTGCGAGAACGGCCATCTGCCCCTCTACTCCTCCTCCTCCGTCCCCACAACCATCAATACCATCGGCACTAGCACAAGCACCAGTAAGTACCCACGGGAAGCGCTGGGGACGGCCACCTGTGGCCATTCTTTACAGCACGGTCCCCCTCATCCCGCTAGAAAATATTGCTTTGCTGTGGTTAGCAGAGAGTCTAGGTTCATCTGGGCCATAGAAAACTCCTGGGTTTTTTTTCTTTCCCCTACCTGCTTTTTTATTTCCTGCCTGCCTTTTTTTATTTTACTTTTTTTTCTCTAGTCCTGTGGGATTTTAAAGACCTGACAGCTGGAGAGGAGGGAAAAACAGCCAAGAAGCTGCAAGAGCAAAAATGTGTGTGAGCAAAAATCGAAGGCAGCCCCTTTTATTTCATGTAGCTCCATCTAGATTTGCACTTCATATTTTAAGAGTTCCTAAACCGAGCAGGGAGCTGATGCTTCATATTCAAAAGTGACCTGGGAGACTTGATGCAAGTCCAAAAGTGACTGGGGACTTATTGGGAGGAAATGGGATTGGGGCCCTGAAGCGCAGGCATCATTTTTGGAAGCAGGGCTGGGATCCACAATCTTCAGGGCATATCTGAAAACATTCCCTTGTAGCTGCAGCACATAGAGGTGTGAAGCTGGTGATGATCGAGTGGTTTTGGATGCACGGTCCTTGCTGGTTTTGAGGAGAATTAGGTAGCTCTTCCCTGTGGAGGCCCTGCCAGGCTTTGATGGGAATGGTAGATGGTGCAGAGCCCAGCCCAAGGCTTGGACACTCAGAGATGCTGCAGAGCACCATAGCTGGGGTTTTATCCCTGGTTTTATGTGGAGATGTAGTGCAGCTACAACTGTTTTTTAAAGCAGCCGTTGATGACTGCGAGCCATCCTTGGGAGAGGAAGAACAAAGCCTCTTCTCAGTGGGGTTCTGGAGCTCCTGTGCCTGCCCACTCCCTCTGTGGGGGGCTGTCACGCCTGCCTTGCTGTCACCTTAGGTGACTGCCACCATCTCACCGGCAAGGCTGGATGTCCTCCTTTGCTTTGGGACATTCAGGAGGTCTCTCTCCACAATGCTTGGCACCTCCCTAGACACAAGGGACGCAGAGAGCGCTTCAGGGAGGAGAGGCTTCTTGCGGCAAGGGTGATGGCTTCTCTATCAGCGTGCGGAAACCCACAATTAAATAGCTGAAAGCTTTCAAATGGTCACTTAAGGCTTCTGGGTTTTTCTCTCTCCTGTAATTGGTGCATTTTTTAGGTGATGTATCAAATCAATGATGATAAGAAACTCAGCTCTGGGTTTATGACTGTAGCACCATGGTCCTTGCCTCTGCAGTGTCCATCCTTGCAGGCAGTGCTGCCTGCTCTGCCACGTGGGGATTTGGCAGAAGGGTCTCAGCTTTTCCACTGACTCTGAACATCATGCCCATCTCGTCCCCCATCTTTGAAGCCCCGGCTGCTGCTGCCATGGGATTGTGTGAGGTTCAGCTTCTGGGTCCCTGTGCTGCAGAGGAGAGCTCTTTCAGGGTGACCAAGCTGCAAGGGAAAGGTTTAACAAGGAGGCAGGCTGAGGTGAATCATGAATGTATTTGCAACTGGTCTGGTAAACCTCTCCAGGGATGATTTTTTGGCGGGTACTTCCTTGTGTTTTTTGCATGCCTGGCGGTTCGGAGGCTTTGCGTGCCAAGGAGGCGGTGGGAAGAGGTGGCTTCAGGAGGGATCTGGAAGCAAGGAGGTCTGATGGGCACAGCAGGTTATTCACTGACAGTGGCTGGAGTTCCGCAAGATGCGTTAGGTCTTGAAGAACGCTTTCCAAAAACTCCTTTCTGTTTCTTCGAGCCTTTTTGTGCACAGACTTACCCCGTAGCAGAAGTAGCGACCCACCTCTTGCCCAACAGGGTCCCCAAGTATTAGCAGAAGGTGCCGAAACCTGGGCAACAGCTGAATTACTCAGCAGTGCCCAAGCTGCCATACTGCTGACGTTTTTCCTAAATTCTCCAGAATTAGATGTGCACAGCATTGGATCAGGAGCATATGTGGGTCTGTCAGCAGGGGTTGTACAGCCCTGCACTTTACCCTGATCTTTTGCTGGAAGACCACGTCTCTCCTCCATCTCTGCCGCTTGCTTTGCTGCAGCATCCTCTACTGTAAGTCCCAGTGCGGCAGCCCTTGCCCAGTCCGGTCCTTCCTGGCATCCCACAGTGGCTGCCTTTCATGGCACTGGGGCAGCTCGCTCGCACCATCTTCCTTTGAGCTGCAAGGTTTATAAGATTTACAGAGTCCCCACTTCTCCCTAAGGGTCACACTGGGGTCAACACATTTCTAAGACTAAGTAGCTTTGCAGGGGCATCTGAACACATCTTCAGCCCAATCTACTCCTAAATGTTAAGCTGTTGTAACTCCTGCTAACGTATTTTGGTGTCAGTATTTTCAGACAACCTGTGGGCTGAGCTGGAGATGACCTGACCACACTTCATGTGTTAGTTCATAGGCTTCCTTAATGCAATATTTGCTCGGACCCAAGCACAGTAAGTCCACAGACAGATGCTAAAAAATAAACATGGCTGTCAGCCTTTGTCCCAGCCACTTGAGTCAATCAATATGTCCATTAATCTTTTATTCCAAAGCAGAGCCCTCAGACCGTTACCGTTTGTTTAGGTTTTAGTGTTATTATTTTTAAATTCTCCCTCTTACTTGGAGGCATTTATCTAGACAGGGGCTTAATCCAGCAACACCCTGCAGGGCACAGCCTTCCCCCCCCCCATCCCCGCAAAGGCACTGCCTGTTCCTGATGGAAACTTTGCCGAAATGGGGCAAAGTCTTTCCTGGAGGAGTAACGGGGTGATCTTGCCCGAGGTACTTTTTTCTGGTTTTGTGGCATAATTAGGTGTAACGCTATTACGGCCTTGGGTTTAAATATGGATAGGTGAATCTCATGTGACAATTTGCTTTGTGCTGTCCTTGTTTCAATCTAGACCCAGGCTTTGAGATTTGATTCAGGCTTGGTTCATCTCCAGCTCTCTCTCAATGGTGCTGGCTGGTGTTAGCCAAGGTTTGAGGAGATGTTGCTGGAGTTCTCCGGCTTTTGCAGGACAAGTTTGGAGCACTCTGAAGGTGTCGCTCTGGATTTACCACAGTAATGGTGGTTCAGGAGTGGGACCAATGTCGTAAGTGATGGGTTTGGGTCTGGAGCGATCTGAGGGTGTGGACTCACCTGAAGCAATGGAAGTTCATGCCCATCCACTGCATCACCATAATGGCTTCGCTCTACTTTCTCAGCCCATCCAGCAGAGCTTGAGCTGCAACTTTTAACCAAGCTTTAGCGTGTCAAGAGTAAAGGCAGCCTTGGTGTGGGCTTGGGAGCGCAGGTGGCCAGAGCTGCTCCAGCCACGGTGGGACAGGGTGAAGCCCTGAGCCCCAGCTCCGCAGACAAGTCAGGTGGCAGTTGCAAAATGCCCGGGTTGCACAACACCTTTGCAGTGGAGACAGCCTGAAAACTCTGAAAGGACAGAAGAAAGTGGCTGGCTTTCGAAGCTGCAGACCAACAGCTTCTTGGGTGGGGGCTCCGGCTCCTTCCTTTCCCCTGTGTAATTGATTCCGCCAGAGCATGATCTGATGGCATGCTGGTTTTGGTTGTCAAATGCAAGTACAGCGTAGCTTAACCCTGTGTTTTCCGCCTGCTCAGAAGGGAACATATGCAGAGGAGAAGGAGGGTCTGCTGTTAAATACACTTGTCCAGCACTGAGAAGGTGGGATGCGGGTACACTGGTCTGAACTGGGCTGTAAGGTCTGCGAGCAAGAAATGAGAAAGAAAAGCACAAGGTTTGATGGGAGTAATAGCAACTCCAGTTGGCAATAGCAAGCCTGTTGAACCACAGCTAAAAAGGTAAGGATTTGGTTCCTGGCTCTGACATCCATCTGCTGGATGAGTGTCTTGGTCCTCTGCTCCCTGTATATAACATGGGGATAACAGTATTACTTCTTTTATCAAGGTGTGGTGAGATTTTCCTATGCTCTTACCTCTGATGTAGTGCCAGGGCAGTTAAACTCCCCATGGAGAGCAGGTTCACAGAATCATTAAGGTTGGAAAAGACCTCTAAAATCATTAAGTCCAACCATCAACCCAACACCACCATGCCCACTAAACCATGTCCTGGAGTGCCACCTCCACACATTTTTTGAACACCTCCAGTGATGGTGACTCCACCACCTCCCTGGGCAGCCTGTGCCAACGCTTGACCACTCTCTCCGTAAAGAAATTTTTCCTAATATCCAGTCTAAACCTCCCCTGGCACAACTTGAGGCCATTTCCTCTCGTTGTATCGTTAGTTACTTGGGAGAAGAGACCCAACACCCACCTCACCACAACCCCCTTTCAGGTAGCTGTAGAGAGCAATGAGGTCTCCCCTCAGCCTCCTCTTCTCCAGACTGAACACCCCCAGTTCCCTCAGCCACTCCTCATCAGACTTGTTCTCCAGACCCCTCACCAGCTTCGTTGCTCTTCTCTGGACACGCTCCAGCACCTCAACGTCCTTCTTGTAGTGAGGGGCCCAACACTGAACACAGTGTTCAAGGTGCGGCCTCACCAGTGCCGAGTCCAGAGGCACGATCACTGCCCTGCTCCTGCTGGTTCCCAGGGGCAAGTCTCTGCACAGGGGCAGAAGGTCTTGGTTTTACTGCAGGAGCAACAGTAATTTGCCCCAGACCTAGATGTCGCAGGCTCCTTCTGGCAGAGAAGCGAGATCTCCTTACACCAGTACCTGCGCAGAAGAAGAGGCAGATAAGTGCCAAGCACTTCAGCCAGGGTGGGTGTCTCCAGTTGTCACCCTGCCTGGGGGACAGGAGCTCTGCCCAGCCTTTGTATGGGCTGTAGTGCTGCCATAAAGCAATGGCACGTCAGGTTCCCTGGTGGGAATGGCCACGGAGAAGGTAGGCAGCGCTTGATTGTACTGGATCCTTGTGTGTCTAGGAGTCTATCTCCTGTCTGTCCTTCCAAAAAGAGGAGGAGGTTCCTGGGCTGGTAGTGGTAGTATCTGACCACATGGCCAGTGGTACCCCGCAGTCCTGTCCTTGGGTGAGCACCCAGTGTATCCCTGGTGTGTGTGCCCTGGGTCACTTGGAGTGGCACCGATACCTGAGGTATGGTGTGAGTGGCAGCAGGGGACAAGATGGTGGTGTGCACCACAGGTCATTGGTGGGTAGACACAGTCAGAGACCTTGCTGTGGAATATCCTGCAGAGCAGAAATCCCAGGCATTGGGACTGTGTTCATACAGGAGAGATGTCGCAAACCCTTTGGGATTTCCCTGTCACTGTGCTGTCTGAGTTTCCTCGCGAGTGAACAAAGAGGTCCTTGGACCAGCAAAGCTGTTTGCCAGTCTGCAGCCACCCTTCTGCTTCTGCATAAATGGGAAAGATGCCGGGTGCTCAGGCCTGCTCTACACCCTTCCCATGGGACCCTCTGCCAGAAAACTGATGTTGTTTGTCTACAAGGAGAGAGAGAAGGTGAGCAAGCAGTGCAATGCAGGAGAAATACTTACCTATATAAGCAACTTGTCCTGAAAAAGAAAAATCTCTTGTCCAGGAGCTGAAGAGAAGGAGTACATCAGCATAATTCCTTCCACGCATGCCAGTCTGGATCCATGGCTCTCCCCTTGCACCTGCCACCCCTCAAGAAATGCTTACATTTTAGTCATGCTCAGGAGGCACCAGAAAGATGTACCAGTGATCAAACTGCCCGTACCACAAGAAATGTAGAGATCCTGGTGGCAGCAGGACACGCTGCAGAAGGAAGGACTGTCCCATAGACTCTTATGTGAAGGTCCCACCAGGGACTGCTGACTCTGGGGTAAGTGCAGTGCCAGCTTATGGAGACCCTGCCATCCTGGGCAGGGCTTTCTGTTGTGTTGCTCTTTCTCAGAAGAGACTCAAATTCCAACAATTCCCCACGGGCAGATCTGCAGCTTCTAAACTGTATGTCAGCATGAGTGTGCGTGACGTGACTTGCTGGATTTTGCCTACATTTGCCCCAGTTATGGCCTCCCTAGTGAAAAAGCAGTTGAACAAGATGGTGGAGCTTTTTCCCAAGTCATCAGGGAATTGAGGTAGAAGAACCGACACCAAGAAAGCATTTGCCATGAATGGAGTGTGGGTTTCCTGACTCTTCGTCCCCTACACTGTTGTGCACCAGCTCATCGCCTACCACTGGAGACGACACTGTCAGTATCAGCTTGATAGCAGGACAACTGCGTGTTTTAACCCACAGGACCACCCTAATTTGTGCTGGCTTGATCGGCATCTTGCAAGTACAACACTCTTCTCTCTGTAGATTTGCTACGACACCTGAAGGGGATAGTGTGTCTGCGGCGTATGTTTGACTTACGCAGAGCGACACAATTCCTCCCATGCAAAGTTAGCAGAACACGCCGTTTTGCTTGCTCAAAAATAAGGAGTGCAAAAGTCTTAATAACGTTACAACAGCGAAGCAGACAAATGTACTGTTCTTGCCGGGGGGGATTAGCTTTGTACTTAGGAATTGCCTTCAGAAACCTGTTCCTCAGCTGGCTGTGCTGTGTGCTGAGACTTGGCACCCTGGCACTCATCCTGACAGATGGGGACACCTCTGATGTTGTTTGCTTTTTTTTTTTTTTTTACTGATGGACTGAGAAAAGCTCATTGGCCTTGAGCTTTTCAGCGGTGGTAGACAGGGGCATCTGTTGTCTTGCTTGTGCCCTCTAGTGTTGTACGTAACCGTCGGAGCACATTTCTAGGAGTCACCCACTTTGCCAGGGTCCCATTGCTACAATATCTTGCTAATTCTGTAGCTTAAAAACAGTCATTGTACAAAAAGATAATGTGTGAGCAGAGTTGCTTTCTCAAATCCAGAATATGCACAAATGCAACAGCAAGCAGGACTGAGAGCGAGGACAACATAGAATCATAGAATCATTTAGGTTGGAAAAGACCTTTAAAGATCATTGAGTCCAACCATAATCTTCTACTCCAGCTCTGAACAGCAGATACAGATCTCCTTCCCCCCCTATAAATTCAAAGCCCTTGGTCCCTGGAAGATACGGTCCACAGCTCTTTAGACCATCACTCAGCAAGGAGATTGACAGTCACCTGCCCTCAGCTTGGAAGCCATCAAGCATTGGAGATGTTAGAGGTGGTGGAGGACAAAAGCAATGGCCTTTTGCGGTCTCAGCAATGCTGGGGGGAATCTGCTACTGCTTTGAGTGGTCATTGCGGAACTGTGTTTTACAGCTAACGTCCCTTCCCGCTGTTGAGGCCGCTCCATCTGCCATGTCCCTTGCCCTCCGGTTAGCAGGGAGGTGTCCAAAATCAAAACGGAGCAAGCTGTGCCCATTCTGTGTGAGCTGGTGTTGGCCAGGTTGTTCTTAGTTGATGGGCCAGCTACGTGTGCTCATCCCACCAACAGCCCAGCTCTCGTGCTGCCCAGACCTGGGCTCCAAGCAGGGCAGCCAGGTGAGCCATCCTCCCTGGGACCACGGCAGCCCCTGAGGTGGTGGTTGGCTGGTTGGGTGCAGGGAGGGAGACTGCTCCCCCCGGTCTGAGGGATCCGGGTGTGCAGCAGCAAGATACGGGCTGGGAAAATGGGTTTGTCTAAATGAAAGAGATCAGGGTAGCACCATCATACAGTCCAAGTAACAAGTGATAGAACGAGAAGAAATGGCCTCAAGTTGCACCAGAGGAGGTTTAGATTGATGTTACGGAAAATTTCTTCACCAAAAGAGTTGTCAAGCTCTGGAACAGGCTGCCCAGGGAAGTGGTGGAGTCACCATCCCTGGAGGTATTTAAAACACGTATAGATGTGGTGCTTAGGGACATGGTTTAGCGGTGAACTTGGTAGTGTTAGGTTTACAGTTGGACTGAATGATCTTAAAGGTCTTTTCCAACCTAAATGATTCTGTGATTCTGTGATCTCTGCTGTGCATTTGCTCACAAGGGCTCAAGGTGAAGATGCTTGAAGACATTTTGGCAGGAAATCGGTCTGGCCCTGCCTTCCGGACTGTCACCTTTTAGCATCCGTGTTGCTGTGTTCAGTGTTTCCTAACACAGTGTATTGAAGTGTCTGGATGGACTCTTGTACTCGAGCAACAGTCAGAACCTGTTCTATCCTTGAGACCTCAGCTTATCTGCCCCGGCGCTTTCTGTTGCTCCTGTGAGCCTGTTTTGGCACGTTGCCTTCACCTCTTTGCTCCCAGAGGTCCTCTCTTCTCTCTGTGTCTTTTGCCAGAAAGGGGGGTGGCCAACATGGTGCTGAGGTCCAACCTGCAGTGCATTTCTGTGGGGGTCTTAGGCTGTCATCGAAGCTAATCAGCCTTGCCTGTTGTCTTCCCAAAGACCACGCTCTGCAGTGGAAGGAAAACAAAGTGGGGGATTTACACGGTGACACGGAGGAACCCATGGACCCTCGCGGAACGCTTGGCTTTGGACGTTGTCCCCAGGCCAGCATCTGGGAGGGTGGCTCTCCCGTTCCCGTTCAGCGTCGCTCGTAGGGGATGCACAGCCACGCAGCCTTCGGGGCAGGCGCAGTTTCTTGCCTGCGGTGGATGCCTTCGGGGGGACGCGGTTGGCTCTGGGGGGATGCGGTTAGCAAAGCAGAGCTGATGTTACCCCAGGCATCAGACAGCACAGAGATGGAGGTGGGGTCCTCCCCGCCGTGCCCGCTCTGCTGCCACGTGGGAGCAAGTGGCGGCGGAGGGTGTATGTGCAGCCCGCGGCAGGCAGCACTTTGGGCTGTGCGCCGATGCTGCTGCAGGCGAGTGTCGAGCGAGTGATGGATACCTGCTTGCCAAGCAGCGGGAGCAGGCAGGGGAGCGAACGCGTTTTCACGTGGGCAGCGAGCCGAATCTTGTGGCCCTGCCTCTGCTCGGCCCCTCGTCAGCCGTGGTGCTCGGAGGCAGAGATGTCACTGAAAGGCAGAGGGGTCCTACCGCGGTCCCAAAGCGAAAGAAGGGGAGGGGACCTCGAGGCTGGGCTCAGGGGTGACTTGCACCAGGTCATGCCATGGGCGGCACGTGAGCATGCGTGGATGTCACCGGTTGCTTTTGGCTGCTGGTAGGTACAGACCGGCGCAGGTGCTCCTAACCCAGCCCTCGCGACACCAAACGATGCTTCTAGGCACTTAGATAACCCACGTCATCTGGCCTGCCGTAGCCCTAGCAAACAGCCCTGGTGTTAGGTGGTCAGTCTGCGTGGCTGGGGGATTTTTTTTTCAGCGGGTGACACGTGGCTGTCCCCGAAGAGGGCATGTCACACATGCATCCTCTGGGACCGCACCGTTGCTTCCTCCAAACCTGGGTACGTGCACAGTTTGATCCTTGCACATCTCCTTTACAGGGCACTGCTCCCAAATTCACATGCCCTACTCACAGAGCGATGGCTCCGCAGCTTCCTGGCTGGAATGAGGCCACCTAATTTGGGAACCTCTATTCCAGCAGCACCCAGGGATGGTCCCACCCTCTCGGCTTGTGAAATCCCGGTGCAATCACGGAGCGTAAGCACTCAGGGCAGGGACTGCATGCCCTGGTTTTGCATGGCTGTTAGCGCGTTGCTTGTCCGTCGGCGGTGGCAGGTAGGACACCGTCCTTGACTTGCAAGTCGAGGTGGGGAGAGCTTGAAGCTTGCGGCTCCAGCACCGCCTCCGCTTTCCTTACGGCAGCCTGTGTGTCTCGGGGAGGGGTGTTAAGAAGCAGCAGCAATGTTTTTTTGCGTTATCCTACGGTCCTTGGGATTCCTGTCGCCAGTGAATCATGCTTCTGACCTGGAAGCAGCGCAGAAGCCGCCGGCGCAGCTGATTGATGCTCTCCAGGCATCCCCAGTTAATTCTCTCAGACCACTCAGCAGTCTCCCACGTCGGTTGACCAGGAGGTTTTGTTGATGGATGGACCCTCCTAGACCCCAGTGTATTTTACCAGCCGTGCTGGTGCCTGTCAGATACTGGCACAGACGACAGTAAGCTGTGGTTACTTGTTGCATAGGAGCTTGTTGCTCTCCCGAGGGAACCTTTGCTTTTCCCATCACCCCACAAAGACCCGTGGGTCCCATCTGCAGTTTGCATCACCACCAGAACCACCGTTGGCGTGGGGCTGGGGGCTCCAACTGGGAGCCAGGTACCCCTGGATGCTTCTCAGCACCTCCACTATTAACTTATGTCCGTAAAGTGCCTGATGAGTAATAGCTGCCTGCAGCCAGGGATGGCTCTGACCCCAGGGCTCCGAGTTGCCAACAAGCACTTTTGGGGTGTCCAGCAGGCAGCTGTAGAAGGGGAGGAAAGGTCCACGCTGGCAGAGGTGTGCAAACACCCCCTAAAGCCCTTTTTGCTCCTCCACAACAGCCTCCCAACACCCCCTTTCCCCAGCCTTCCCTCGCAACATCATGAAAATCAGATTTGTAATGTTTTCCTGAGCATCTTTGTGGGGTGAGAAACCTTTGTGGGGAGAGAATCTGCTTTCCATCGCTCATCCTTCGAAACCGTGTGACTCTGGGCTTTGGCAAGTAAAGAAATGGAGACAGATGAGCTCTCCTTTCCCCGCCATCAAACAGCAGCTGCAGGGAAATGGCAGCAGGGAGGGAAGGGAGTGCTGGGGTTTGGATTCATCCGAAGCGACTCCAGTCTCCTTCCCGACTGCACGGGGACTTGCTGTGTTCTCCCAACTCAGTAAGATGCTGCTATTTAATTAACTTTTGACTTCTGGTTTAAAGGAGCAGCACACAAAATAGTTATTTACTTCATTTGGAAATTCTTTTAATCGTTGCCATAATTATAGCTTCCTCCTCTTTCTTTTTTTTTTAGATTTTTCTTACAGGGGGAAGGGAGGGAGGGGGAATATTTGCCACTCTCCTTGTGGTTATCACATCCTTCAAATTACTAAAAGAGGCTGGGATAATAGGTCTGGTGATTATATATAGGCACCATCTGCTCCGTGGCTGCTTCCTATCAAAGTGCAGTTAGGAGAGTGCAAGAAGGATATTTTCTCTCCAGCTATATTAAGACTCTGTTTCCATCTCGGCTCCAAAGCGAAGAGCTCTGCATGCAAATGGATCAAACGCGCTGTAATCAATGGCTCATTTTTGGCAGCCCTGAAGCTGAATTTTTTATTTCATTTTATTTTCCCCTCAAGTTTGCTGTTTCATTTATTATGCAATTTTATTCGAGGCTGGTTGCTCTGCATTCTGTGTTTTCTTCTATCCATAGTCCCCCCCTCCGTTTGCTGAGCAATCTAGTCTCGTGTTAGCCAGCACAGAAATCTGTGTCATAACTCAAATGCAAGGCAATATCTGAGCAATCGGGAATGTTTCGGAGGATGATGAGGGCAGATTTTTAGGATGCGTAAGCTCTCAGTTTGTAGAGGAGGTGGGAAGCTGAGCTGAGTTAATTTGAAGCGGTAATGGGAAAGAATTAATGCATGTTTTGTGATAGCAACCGTGGCTATCCCATGGCTGCTGGGGAGGCACTGCAGAGCTCGGTATTTTGGGCAATACGGGGAGTCAGGAGGTGTCTGTGCTGGGCAGTGACTGCTCAGGATCTTTTGCATCTTTTCAAACTGGATACTGGGTTTACCCCTCAGAGACCCAGCAGGCTTTTCTTGTCTCCTGGAGCTGGTGGGATTTGATGCTCCTTGAGGAAGCTAAAGGAGAAGGAGTAAGAGATCACCAGCCCAGAGGGAGGGTGCTCGGGATGGGGCGTGTGAGCCCCTGAGAGCCCCCGAGCGCTGGAGGCCAGGGGAATTTGTCTTGTGAAATCCGGGCCATGGTGCCTACAAGAGAGGAGGACTAAATGGCTTTTCTGAATGAGTGAAAGTGGGTAAAAAGAGACAAGGGAGGAGAAAATCCCAAATACGCTGGTGAGGATGGAAAAGACTACAGTGCTGTAGCAAAGTCCTGTTTCTTTCTGGGTGGAATTTCCCTGATGATAGTTGGGGTGATAACTGTGGGCCATGCATCACGTAAGACGCGCCATGTGCTCCTGTATTTTGTCACTCCTAAAGGCACGCTGTCTCCCTGCACTCACTCCACAGATTTTTAATGACTCTCTAGGGATTATTGGATCCCAGTTTCTTGGGGCAATTCTAGAGGTTTCACATTCACCTGACTGGCTTGAGACCCTTCTTTTCTTACTCCCAGTTTCCCACAGGTTGCTTATTGCTCGTAAAGGCATGTTGTGGACATAATGTCTTCCAGCTTGCTCTCCAGAAATGGTTGTAGCTGCTAGAGGGGATTCTCCATCTGAAGGGTAACGTGTGGTAGAAGCTGATGCTGCCGGCAGTCTCAGCAGGCAGATGCTCCTCAGACCAGGGGTCTTACTAGTGGTCCATGGCTGGTGGAGGCAGTGGGAAGTGCTGGCTGCTGCCTGAGCGGAGCAGATGCTCTTGGATGTCTCCTCTGGGTAGAAAAGAACTGTAGGAAGGAGAGTTTCTGCATCCCAGCACAGTTTATCATCTGGTTTGATCCACGAGCAGGGGAGGAATTTCCCCTGGGAGCCCACTGCAAAAAATCAGTGAATTCTGGGATAATTACGGAGGCTTGGTTCAGCACAGCAGCGTTGTTATTAACGGACCGGGATTCCCCAGGGGCAAACACTGTTTTTTCTGTGATTTCTGTATAAATGTATGCAAGAAACCACATTTATTGGCCTGGAGATCAGGGTGTTGCACGGTTTAGGGCAGCACTTCCTTGCAACGCGCCTCTAATCCTCAATCCCCAACACCGATTCCCACCTCCCGCTGCCGCAGTTTCCTGCGTTCTTTTGTCTGCGAGTTAAAATCACGGTCGGGATCCACACCTGGTCTGTCTTGCTCCCACCTTGCCAGATGCTCTGGTGGGAAGCCCCACGCAAGGACCTGGCAAGCAGCTCCTGACCTCCTGCTTCTCGGCAAGATGAGCTGGGCTTCCTTCCAGAAATGCATCCCATCGGACTGCTGAAGCCACCCAGAGCTGCGTTTACACGTCTTTTGATGCAGCCCTGCTCCTGCTGCTACACAAATGAGTAACTAACAGTAACAGCAATTCCTGACGGGGCCAAGCAGTGGATCCACGCATGCTCACGCCGTGCAGGGGTTCACAAAACCCTCTGCGGTCAGCAGAGACGTCCCCTTCCCCGGCTGAGCCTGGATGGGGCCTCGCAGGCGTTGCTTGGAGAGAGCGGCAACAAACGGGTTATTGTTTCTCTGTCCAGTTTCTTGAACAGGAAACTGTGTTTAAAAACGTCATTTTTAAAAAGAAGTTTGCTTGATGGGTTTTTCTGCAGTCTGTGCTTCTTCCTAATTTCTCTGCTCGAGACAGCACTCCGCTTATATCTTTATTTTTTCCCCTAATGAGCACAGCTAGCCTGTGGCTGCTTGCATTTAGGACCCTTGTTTCATCCCCCGTGGCTTATATCAGCCCCTGATTCAGAAGCAAGGACATGGCTTATCCGGCACTGTACGAACACAGTTGAAGTCACAGCCACAAAACCCAGGGAGAAAAAAAAAAAAAAAAAAGGCACAAAGAAAAGGCTCCAAGGGTTAGGGGATGTTGTGCCGAAAAATGTTCCATCAGGTTGTGCTTCATCCACACTGGAGCCGCCCACAGCGGCGTGGGGAGCGGGTGAATGAGGTGCCCAGGAAGGAGGCTGGGTGCCAGCCGGGCAGCGTGACCCATCAACGGCTGTTTCCAAGGGTCCTCGGCACAGAAACCCTGGAAAAGCCACGAGCGTTGGTCTGCCAGCACGGAGGAGCCTTCCTGGAGGGGACGATGCTTCGTGACCGGGGTAGCAAGGAGGAAGTGGAGGAGAGGGTGGAGTTGAACTTGGCAGTTGCTTTGCGAGGGGGATTGCAGGAGCTGCTCAGTATTCCCCCTCCGTGGGGATGTCTCCAGGCTGCACAAGAGACCATGTGGCCTCAATGCATTAAAAACATCCCCACTTCCTAGAACAAATCGGGGTCAAGCTGCTGCTCCAGGTACCTACAGACCAGAAAAGGAATTGTGCATCATCGGACACTGCCAGAGGATGCACCATAACCAGCTTTGCAGCCAAGAAGAGCCATTTTTAGGCTAAAAACAAAGAAAAAATCTCCAGAAGAGTTCAGCATGCACCTTGCAGCGCTTTTTCCTTTCTCCAGCCGTGGGGAGGACATTATTCTGAATTGTAATCTGCTGTATGGGCAGTGCACTGGTCTAAAGGGTTGTGAGGTGGCTGTAAAAGTCCTCTGGGTGTCAGGGACGCGGCGGGGACTGTGCAGTGGTGGAGGGCACACCGGGACCGGAGACTGTCTGAACACACCTCTGTACCCAGCAATGGGTCTGGCTCTCGGTGGAAACGCTTGCATCAGCCCCACGTGTGTCTTGTCAAGGACTTTTTGCAGCACTTTAAGCCAGGTTTAGTGAAGGGTGCTCTGGGGCAGTGGGAAAGCGAGCACCTCATCGGCCATCGCACGCCGTGTGGAGAAAGGTCTGCCTGCAATTCCTCAGCTCCAATTACAGGAATGGGTGGCTTTTTCCTTCTCAGGCTGAAAAATTGGCCCGAAACCCTGAGAAACCACAACACAAATGTCTGACGCTGTTCCACAAGGGCTTCAGTGAACAAAAACCCTCCTGAAATTAGCCCTTGCCTACCAAAATAGGCAACACCACTTCAAAAAGGAAGAGAAAAAAAAAAAAAAAAAGCCCGAAACCCAGGGCTTCACAGAGAAAGCACTTGCAGCCTCAGAGTTTCTCTAAGCACGTTGCCGTGCCTGCCAGCCCAGCCAGTGTTTGGTCCGTGATAAAGCCGGCTTTACCTGGGGAGGTGGTGGCCCCACAGGGATGCTCCTTGCTGCCCCATCCCTGTGGCACCGTGGGCTGCATCCGCCTCCTGCCGCGGGGAGCCCTGCACGAGGGGACGGTTGCATCGTCGCCATCGCTCCTTCTCCATCCTCTTAATTTTTGTCCCCGGGGAATATTAAGCCGAGCTTGGTTTGAAGCCTGAGAGCTCTTCAGCAGCACCTCGTACATCTCAGCACCGTAAGCTCCAGGTTATTTATCACATTTTTCCCTAGGAAGCAAAACATCTCGAGCTCATCTCAAAGGCGTGATCTTTAGCAGTGACCGCCGGCTTGTGGCTGGACCCCGACCCGAGG